>NC_088349.1:8217500-8487500 GCF_036884655.1 Musa acuminata AAA Group
CATCACGTTCAGGTTTATATGGCAATTGACATATTTTGCCTTTTTTGGTTGATGGTAGAGAGTAAAAATCTGGGTTCATGTATTTCCAATCCATCCATCGCTGTTGTCCTGCCAAGGCGCACTGTACTCTCGACATCACATTTTACAGCCTCGTATGCAAGGATCCCACCTGCTATTTCTTTTGGTAACGCAGATGCGATGTAGTTTGACTCTCTATTGATGGATTTAAAGCATCAACTAACACCTATTTTTCATGGGTTGGAGTATGTTGGGATCAAGGATTGCTGGAAACAAGCTATGAAGCACCTTGACGGTGAGACCTGCTCGCGTGCTCTAGTCTTAACGTCACGACCTCCAGAGAATAACAATCTTAATGCGTGAGACAAAACGAAATTACAAAATAATTTAATAGAAGCTACGAGCTTAATCGATGATACGACCTGACAGACTTATATTTCGGCTGA
Source organism: Musa acuminata AAA Group (assembly GCF_036884655.1). NCBI lineage: Eukaryota > Viridiplantae > Streptophyta > Magnoliopsida > Zingiberales > Musaceae > Musa > Musa acuminata. The sequence goes on from NC_088349.1 coordinate 8,217,965, forward strand.
TAGCTGAAAGCTGGGCACCAGGAGTGGAGACCATTCTTCAAATTTTGTCCAAAAAATTTTATGGGATTGCCAGTAATCCTATCAGATAAAACATATACTTTTTTTTGAACTTCATGCATCACAAACTGCATTGGAGGCAAAAAAAAGCTATGGAGATGAAGACTAGAAACGTTAGCAACAGATGACTTTTGACCTTCACACATCTTGATTGAAGTTCCTATCTTTTCCCGCAGCTTTTTCTTGGTTGCATTATCAGCTTCCTAATATGATGTTTAAAAAGCCAAGCACAATGATTTTGCAGAACCAACCTGTATATAAAAGAAATTAAATGCTGACATTATTGTTAGCAAGGGATGTCAAGTACCTATGGTATGATATCATAGTCTTCTTGTACTCGAGGCAGACATAAAGCTACTAGATATAAAGAAAATGTAGGAAGACAATTTACTTCTCAAGCTAATGTGCAGGATGGATGATTCTACATGGCATTAGCAAGGACCAACCATGAAGCAGCAATGCGATAGATAACACTTCTGCATAAAAAGAATTACTAAAACAGACACAAAAGGACAGCATCATGCCTGCATTTGCTATTTACACCCTTTATTCACCACGCACTCTGTACAAATACAACAGGACAGTGACAGTTATACACACATGAACTGTTAGTAGCATACTTGGTGATCTTTGGCAATAAAGAAAGTAGTATGTCACTGATTAAGATTAGAGATAAAAAGAAATTATGATTATTCTGACAAATCAACATCAGCAATTAAGCTCTCCCAACATCAATGACCCTTGAGTAAAAACCCATAATTTATGACATAAGAAGATAATTTAAATGTTTCTTCCTAACAATATCCAGTCCTCAAACTACCTGATTGTGCAAAATAAATGACAAAATTGAACGAGGAATGTATTTCATAATCAAAGAGAAACTGTAAACATTTCCCATGCAAAGAAAAAACTAGAATAGTCAAATGGGCTCTTCAATCAAGAATCGTAGTCAATAATCAGTTTCTCTTGAATCAGAGTCCTTTTTAACTTTTCAGAATAGCCATTGCCTCGCAGCATCTTTGTTGCAACCCTGGAATCAGCGGCTTCAAGCTGCCAACTTTGGAGCCCGAGACAATGAATGTTTGCAGTCTGAACATCCTAGATTCGCTTGTTGGTCTGTGAAAGTGAAGCATGCATCTGGTTTCCTGTTATCCATTTATCATAATGATCATCAGAGTAGCTCAGATTTAGTTCCTACAATGGATCGTTTTATCTTCATTTCTAAAACTAAAGAACCTTCAATGTACGTTAAATGTGCTCCATGGCATTGCGACATATAAAAGCAATGCTCAACAACATTGAGACATATAAAAGCAGTTAGTTTATTTGGCCACTATAAGGTCAGACATCTATAATCTAGTGTATTTCAGAGTGCTATAACAAACATTAAGAAAATATAACAAAGTGATTTGGCCTTTTGGATTATGAAACTAGATTAACTTCTTGCTTGGTGGTCCAACTTTTAACAAAGCCATTTTTCATTTAAGGATAATTAATGTGCGGTAGCATACAAATATATGAGCAAAACTAGAGTTCAATCGGCACACGTACATAACATCAACAATAACTGGTAATATTTTATTATTGGATTGTATTCAATAATATATTAACCTGCACACTTGTTCAAAATGGGTAAGTAAGAACCAGTAGTCAATGGACCAGGTACTCCATCACAATTAGTTCAACCAAAATATGTTACTTGCTATGAGCATACCTTCCTTTTAGAAGATGCATATGCACTCACACCTTCCAACCTAAGAAAATTCAAACGGTCAGAGAGCAACATACAACCGATGATGTTTTAGGGCAACAAGGGTATTAGATACTTACCTCCCTTGAGAAAATTTAATCTCGGCCACTTTAATTTTTTCTATTGCCTGATCAGTACAAAACACAAGCAGATGTCACAAGAGGCTCCTCTGAGAATAAATTGATTGAGATTCATGAATAATACACAAGATTGAGTGGTTCATGCCTTTGCTACCCGTTTATCGTTGAAACTGTTTTCATTCACCAGAAAGTTCACAAGACCCTGAAGGATGAAAAAAAAACAAAGATGTCACAATTGATTGATCGAATCGCACTAAGTTAATTTTCATCATATACCTCGTCATCTGGAGCAGTCCACCTGAGCTCTGGAATCTCTGAAGAAACATTAGGTTCTCTGAACAGCTGTCTAACTTTTTTATAAGGCCAGTCCTCAGGTAAGTGATACCTGTGACAAAAAGGCATGATGTAAGGTCCATGGTAAATTGAAATACATCACCACCCTACACTCTATATGTGCTATAGTTTTGCATCATCATGAACTCAAATGACAAGGTTCCACGAGTAACATAAACAGCTGTATGTATAACGTGCAGAAGCATTGAGAATATTAAAGAAAAGGCAAAGAAATGAAGACAAGCAGCTTGAGTTTGTAATACCAAAATGGCAGAGGAAGGTTGTTGTGTATCTCTAAAGCTGCAATGCTAGAGACAGGTGCCATTTCTCGAATAAGGTTCCACAAATCTGACCCATATAGTTAATAGATGCAGCCCTAGCTTAATCCCTTCCTCCACAATAAATACCTCATTTCTTCTCCTGAGCATAATGATGGTGACACGTCAAGCCAACGATCAGAACTAGTAATTCTAAATCCATTTTTCAGAAGTTAGTGCAAACCATCCTATTCCATCCAAAGCTTAAGCCACAAGGCAAACACTAAGACAACATGGTACCAAAACCCAGTGTTTCAGATGTTGGTGCACCATAGCATGAGATTTGTCGGCTGATACAACCAAAAAAGATCATGATAATTTAATTCTCGATCTTAGATTTGGATTATAAATATTAAAATATCACTTAAAATATGTGGGTCATTCCTTGTGTCCTAATGTGCTATAGGACATGACAAGTGATTTATTAGGAGAATGTTTTAGAGTCAAGGATGCCATGCAGATTTATTGTATTTACAGATTTAGGAAGAAACTAAGAACACCTAAAGGAAGCCTCCAATTAAAGAAAATTATTAATTTCCTATTCTAGATGAGTTGTTTTGTGAGTGAAATACCATCAATCTTTATGAATTTAAATGCCTTCTCTTGAGTTTTGAATAAGATATAATGAAAAAAAATGGTGCTTCTTTTGGCAAGATCATCTTAAACCATCTCCATTTCCTCTCTTTGATGTCACTTCTAATCTGCTTCTACCCTTTACAACTTTGATCCTCATTTGTTATTAGCATCATTTTCTGATCCAAATTATTGTTTTGGCAAGACAGCCACGCTTCTCTGGTTAACATCAGCTATGACATAAATTATTCTTGACCACCAAACTATCACACATGTTCAGGTTGCTTTGTGACTTGGGCATAGTATCATTCAACTATAGAAGTGTCAAATGCTTGCACAAGTGACCAGAATGACATCACCCAATGCATCATAATGACATAAACAACACCATAAATGGCATGGCATGACACATGGTACACCCTAGGTCAGGTCGGATGTTATTGGTAGGCATCTCGAGATATCTCGCTTTAGAGGACAATGAAAATGATGCATAGCATTACCTTATACTTTACCAATTTAGTAATAATTGGTGATGGCTCTAGAAGTGGCAAAAAAATTATCTATTCCCCGTAGGTCAATAAATTAGGACACATGCATTGAAAAAACTATCCCAAATTTTCAACCACTAGCAATATGCTAGAACAGAGTAGTGTGAAATGTCAATGAGGATAAGGCAAAGTACAACCATCTTGAAGAGCGGATGAAGAATTAGTTGAGATGGTTGATAAAGCCTCATCATAAGATGTCTAATATCATTATCAGTTCATGAATATTTTATTTCTTGTCATAACACAATATCAACCATTTCTAGTTCCCATGAAGAATGTTATTAACCACTAACTACAAAAGATACAAATTTCAAGAATTTCCTTAAAAAAAATCAAATATGTTCAACATAATCATGATGATATTTTAGCTTGAAATCATAAAAGATCTGCAAGGTAATAATTTTATAAAAAAAAATTCTGCAAAGATCAAATTCTCTAGGAAGATTGTCATGCACCTTTCTTTGTTTATATTCTGCAAAATGTTCTCCATGCAACCATGCCGATGTATAAGCTTTAAAGCTGTTTGTCCCCCAATCCCTGTTACAAAGGCATACAACAGTTATGGTTTATGTTGCAAGCAAAAAAGATTCATTCAAAGAAGAAAACTAGCAGTTATTGATACATTATGATAGCCAGTCCACAATTCACCTAATGAACAAGAAAATAACTACCATCATGTTAATTCAACTTTCTACACTAAATTAGCAATCATGCAAATAAAAATAAAGTCAATAAGTTGAAAACTACAGTGAGAGCCAGCCCAAACTGCTCCCCCTGTAGCAGTCAGAAAAAGAAGCTTCGATTATTTGGTCCAAAAAGGAATTTTCAGTGCAAATTAGAATAAATCTAGATACACAACAATCAGCTAGCATATGGCAGTTGTGTTGGCCTTGTGATAGTTTATATAAACAATAATTCATCCACAACTTGTCTTATGTGTATTACAGTCTAAAATACAATCTGAATGGATCATATTCCCAATTCAGTAATTAAGCCAGATTTGGATGTTCCACTCCTTGGTGAATTTAAATTTAGAAACTGAATACAGTAGCCACAGAGAGTGTATCACTGGTAACTCAACTTCAATGACCTTGAAGTAGGCTCAAGCACTGTCCATTAAGAAACATATGTTGTATAATTTTGTCTATTTGTAACAATATAGTCTGAAACTCAATTTTCCTTGCTATGACTGCTCATGGAGCAACTCCAGAATAAGTTGCTGTTCAGCTTACATACCATTATTCCAAAATTGCTGAGTAAATCAAATCAAATGAGTTCCAAACTCTAATCAGTTTGGAAATTCTTCTAAATATTCAGTTTCATCCTCTTTCTTGTTATACACCTGTTACTATTATGCATTCATCAAACTCTTTCTTATTGGTGTGTTAAATTTGTTTTTCCTGCTAAATGAGATTTAGAAAGACAATATACAATGTACGCAGAAAACTGCAGCAAACAGCTATGAAAATAATGTAGATAAGATAATTGCAAATCATTCTAAACAGCATAATTATAAAACACGACTTCAATTGAGCAAAAACAAGAACAATAAAATCATGTACAAAAATATATTCATTTATTCATTTTTTACAATAACATCAGTTCCGAACTATAAGGAAAAAATTATTTGAACCCCTTTTCCACCATTAAACTGTCTTGTGTTGTGTCTTTTCTAATTTCTACAAAAATCTTTTAGCAGTAAAAGGACATTAGTATCAGAGATGTGAACGCTAAAATTAGACAACCACAAGAACATGTGAGAAAAGTTAATGCTTAACATCTCTACAGTACAACTTAGCCTCTATCAGCCAAGCTACCTTTAATGCTCTTGCAGTAGTCACATCCAGAGAGAATGCATAAGTCAATGAATTGATCCATTGAGAGTTTTAGCTCCTCAAGAATCTGAAAGATCAGCATGAGAATAAAAAATATCCAGAACAAGTAACCAGCATCATAGTGTCAAGAATAAAGGCACCTTTGAAACTTCAAATTCCATCACAGGAATCTTTCTGGAACTTGGATCCATCAAATGACGAACCAATCTTGGAGCTCCAAAAGTTAATGAATCCATATCTTCGGAAGCCACAGCATAGACCTAAAGATTGAGAAAATATAGTCTAAAAATTACATTCAGAGTTACAGAAAGAAAAGGAACAAGAAGCATTTAATTGTCATGCCTTATTGCTTTTGCAAATAGCTGCACACTGGGCTTCTGCTTCACAAGGTGCCTTAGCATAACAAGAAAAAGTTTCAATGAATTTGGAAGAAGATCAGATACCTAGAGCAGTGCATGTTATTTGTTGTTTCTGGTATGACCATGTATCCAAAGGAAAAAAAAATGTCATAATTATGCTAGGGGCCACTGAAAATATGCATTCTACTTTATCTAGCCGAGACAAACACATTGTTAACATGTGGGGTTTTGGATGAATTTGCAAAATTAAAAAATAACAAAGTGAACGAAGTTAATAATATACCTCAATCACTGGAATACCCATCAATCTTAAGAGTCTTTTACAATCCTCATTATGTCGCTTAGTAACCTGTCAAGATTGAAGAATGTTCAACCAAAACCAAAAAAACTTGTCCTGTAAGTGGCTTTCATGATTCCATCTAGTGTTAATACTACAAGCTTCACAGATTTCCAGTTTCAGTGATAAATATAAAATTTTATTTAAGAAAAAAAATGATGACAATTATAATTCAAGATCACCTTTACAAAGCTACATAGCTTGGAAATCACTCAGTCAGCTTCTGGTGCGCATAGAAATTATACAAAAGCCTTAGGTCATCCACTAACTATCAAACATCAAGAACAGATGACGATCAAAGAACAAGAGTACATTTCCTATATAATCAAAAAGCCAACAAGTATAACGTACATAAAACCTTATCTGTAACAGATTTAGAATCTTATTAAACCCAGTGCTTCGATCTCATACTAGCCACAGAAGAAAAAAGTTTCTGTCTTAAGACATAGTGACTATTAAACTAAGAAGGCAGACACATATGGTAGCAAAATTTAAAGCTTAAACAATGTAGCAAAATCTTAATAGTAATGTCAGCTACTCAAACAAGGGACATCATGCCCTTGTGACACAAAACCCGGATCTGCTCTGTAAGTGCCAATTCTCGGATGTGAAAACCAAAGTGTAAAAGCCTGTACTTACATTCATTGTATCACTAGAATGGTTCCATAAAGTTAGGTCATTAAGTGGGTAGCCCAGTCATTCTGAAGACTAAATTTGATAGCATCGGTCAGAACCCCCCTTATGAGCTATCTTCTTAAAAATCTAAAGATGCCCAAAGTACCTTGACAGTCCTTTTGCTGAACTTTCTAATTCCCTCCTTATCTCCAACCTGCAATTCAAGCAAAATCACTCTAGGGAACAGGTTTGCAAGAGTACAATGAGAAGGAAAGTTGTTCACAAGAATATGGAAGAAGATTAATAAAAAATAATAGAACCTGATCAGGTATCTGGCCTCACCTCTATTGCTACAGTTAGATCCCTTATAGCATCTTCCCTCTTCAAATTCCTAAAGAGTAAGATATCTTAAAGAACATGCAATAGGTTCCCGTAAAATGATAACAACATTAAAGAATATAAATCTGATTCACCAACACATGCCTTTTTGCAAGCTCTTGTTTCTTCAATTCTGGTGGTTGACCATCAAAAACATATCTGGAACCAAACACATACGAGTCTTCAATGACAATTATTCAACCAATAAACTGCAAGACAAAGAAAGACCATGCCAACTTTTCAGAAACAGGGGGGAATTTACACTGGCATTATTCCCGCCTCCAGCAATCTTATTGTTCGGTTGAACATCCCTTGTAAATGGCTATCCATTCACCAAACCAATCATGCATATTATTTAACAAATAAAACATGTTACATACACATCTATATAAGCTCACATGACTGAGACTATAAACATAGATAAGCGACACAATTCATCGAGCCGAGGAAAGATTTTGTTTGACCTGGTCACTTCGCCAGCTTCATTGGTGAGGGTTTCCATGCCATTCCTTCCGACAACAACCTGCACGACATCAGAAGCCTCAAGATGATACGAATTCCCAATCATCACAAAAAGCAACCTCTAGATACTCAGTATCTCTCTGCGGGAGCCTAAACCCTACATCTGGTTCAAGAAAAGGGGAACCCTAAACCTTAAATCTCGTTCAAGAACAAGAAAAAGAAGAGAGAGAGAGAGAGAGAGAGAGAGAGAGAGAGAGAGAGAGAGAATTGATTAAGAGTTCAAATCCAAGAAGAGCTTTCTGGCGCTAGAAGCTCGAAAAATGAATCATGTTCTTGGTTAGTAGAATTGCAGGGAGACAATTAGGGAAAAGGACGGACGAGGAACTGATAGATGCTCATGCTGGCGTCGATGGCGATCTTCCGGCCGGAGTAGTTCTCGAATCTCTGCTCTTTGATGGCAGTTGGAGCGTTGTCGGAGAGGAGCTTCGTCAAACCCTAGCGAGCATCAAGAAGAGTAGGAGATCAGACAAATATCATGGGCGAAAGAGACAGAGATGAGAGTGCGTTGGGGGAGCAACGAAGCTACACGGGGAACGGAGACCTCTCACCTTGATTCCCATGGCGACGGAGGAGGTCGGAGGAAGAGGAAGAGGAAGAGGAAGCGGATGAGAAAAAGAGATGGTGGCGGGAGATCTCCATCTTGATGTTTGTTTTGGTCGATCCCAAGTGCATCCCTATCTCTTGATCTGGATCGTCTATTGAGGATGATCTGCGCGATCTGGAACGTCCATCAGAATGATGCATCATCCTTGATGAGTGAGGTTTCCAGCCCTATCTCTCGAATGCCACGCATGACTGAACCACCCATGGACGACTTGCTGGCTGACGTGGTCTAACTTGATGTGCCGGATCGAGCAATATCGGGCGATATGTTTGTCGTGACATCACCCCTGACGGCCTTCAGTGGTGATTCGGTCGCGTGAGAACTCTCTATGAGCAGACAGTCATGGCTTGAGTTGGTAAAATGAATCCATTTATTTTGCGGACATCAATTTTTTTCTGATTTAATGTTATGAAATTTTTTTATTTTTTTATTTTTTTTATTTTTATGATAATTAATTATTTTTTTCTGAATAACACATGTGATCAAGTCAATTTAGTAAAAGACTGATGATATTTTCTTCCAAGTAAAAAAAAATCCCACAAGTAAAAATGAATTTGAAAAGTGAATATCAAGATTTTTTGATAAAATATCAAAAAAATTTCATGTGCACAAATTTGTATGTATCTTATAAATTTTGAAATTTATATTTAAAATAAATAAATCAATCAATCAATTGTAATATCAGGGGATTTGACAGATACTATTTAGTTGTACTATGTGTGGATGTTATTGAGCCTATATAGCAACCTTTGCATAATATTTATTTCTCTCAAAAAATTTCTTGACAGTTGATGAATAATATAAAAAACAAATGAGAAAAATAATCAAAGGTGTTAATAAAGAACAACATTTGCCAAAATAAATTTTGATGGGAGATAATAAAGAACATGATTATGTATTTTATATGTCAATGAAATGAATTGATATTCACCTTCTAGTGCCCTAATTTCTAGGATATCTTATAGAGAATTTTGAAGTGGATACAAAATAAATAATATTGTATATCAACCACATAACATGAATAATCTAAATTTTGTTAATACCGACTAGCATAATTTTTAATATTAAATCTTAATTGAATATCTTAGTGAAACAACTTAATATTAAATAATACTTAGTGTTTCTCTAAGTAAAGAGAAACAATTTATGTAAAATATTTATATTATGTAATTTATGTAAAATATTTATATTATATTATGTAATAATAATATTTATATTAAGTAAAGTCCCTAGTATTAAGAAATAATTTATGTAAAATATTTATATTGTGTAATAATAATATTAAGATTAATTTATGGAGTTACTAGGGAAGATGAGAAAAATATATTTTTACTCGTGATCAGATTAGGTATGAGGATAAAATAAGCAATATCATTTAAGATAATATGGATATATGCTCTTTATATTATTATAATATGAAGAGAATTATTATTAGTAGTAGTATAAGAAAAGGTAGAGAAAGTGGTAAGAAAAAAAATTATATATAAAAAATTAACTAAATATTTTTACTCGTGATTAGATTAGGTATGAGGATAAAATAAGCAATATCATTTAAGATAATATGGATATATGCTCTTTATATTATTATAATATGAAGAGAATTATTATTAGTAGTAGTATAAGAAAAGGTAGAGAAAGTGGTAAGAAAAAAAATTAAATATAAAAAAATAACTAAATATATATTATATATATATATATATTAATAATGATAAAAAGTCTATGCAGTCAATTCCAATAATCAAGATTTTATGATTTTATTGTTATTGTTGCATGATTATTTTTTGGAGTTACAATGTGGCCACAGTGCTTTGGGCCCTCGATGTTGCTCTTGCGTTGACTTCCCTGTTGATGCTTGCTTGTTATCAGCTCAGACCGTTGACTCAATCATCATTTTCCATGGTTCATCTTCTCTGCTAATGAAGCAAGCGCATCTGTCAATGATGGATGTTACGAGCACTGCGACTGACAAGAAAGCCATTAGAACATGGCACCATCGTTCGTTCTCCTCCTCCTTTGTTTGTTTTTCGATTACTTCTTCTTCTTCTTCTTCTTCTTCTTCTTCTTTCATTAAAGTAATTGATATATTGTTTGATACTACTGACTTACTTTTGTCTTTGTTGAATCGATTAATATTCAAATCATTCATGAAAAGGAAGTAATGATGTGAACTCTGAAGAGAAAAAGATTCATCTTCCATATCTTGCATTAATAAACTCACAATAATACTTGCTCTCTTTAATGACTAGATTTGAACTAGTAAGTATCAAGTTTTATATGAAGAAAACTTTCCACTAGATTTGAACTTTGAAGTCTTAATGGAACACAAAAAGAGCAACCAACCACAAGCCAAATGAAGAATCCTCAAACATGGACTCCACACAGACAAATGTTCTAAATGATTCCTTAAATCTCCACCAACTCCATGTTGTAAGTAGGAAGACTCCACCAAGAAATGCTTCTCATACTTACACTTCATTTGTGGACTTTAAGGTAATGTCTGTGCTTACGGGTGGTGGAAGTTTGGTGGTCACCGTCCACCCACCTGTGGCTGCCTGCAACAACTCTTTATTTCATGTCCTCTGTCACTTGATGTTACTACACGTTCACCTCAGAGCCTTGAAACCGAAGCGTAGCTGACTGAGTCGCTTTCATGGTGGTGAAGCTTCACTCCAGCAAACATTAACCAATCTTAGCCTCAAGCATGCTACAAGATATGGAGGAAGAACACAGGTGAGATGACACAGAAATGACAAGCTTTGGTCTGCACGACTACTCGAACTCAAACAGAACTCGAAGTTTTGTATCATAAACATCTATTTACATACATGTCAAAAGAATTCCTTCCCTTTTTCTTGACTCGGTTCTGAATCTGACACTTGTGATCGAAGCTAAATGCATCAGTTCTTAAGATAAGGATCAGAAGGTTGTGGCTGCTGGTTCTCATGCCAAGAACTCAAGCCTTGGCCATGGCTGTGGGCCGCTGCTGTCGGTGCAATGGTACCGTTGAGGTACTCAGACCACTTGAGATCCTGCGGCTCGCCGTCGAAATGGATTTGGGCACCCTTGTTGGGCAAAAGTTCGGACCATGGGAAGATGCCGCTGTCCAAAAGATTACCACCACTGCTCTGCAACTCGAACTCGTTGCTGCTGTCCGCGGTGTTCGCGCTGTTGTTTGTGGAATTGCCCGTGTCCAGGTAGTGGAATTCCGGCAGGGAGTAGCTGACTTGTGGGAGACTCGTCATGGGTTTCACCTCCCCTGACGACGAGAGGATCGAGCTTGAGATCGATGGAAAAAGGTCTTGCAGCCTGGTGTGATGGCTAAACCAGAGAGGCGGATTCTGAGGAGCTGATGGCCCGACCAGAGGAGCGCATCGGTCGAGCTGATCTACCAAGAATTCTTTGCTGGGCGTCGCTGGATCTTCGCTCTCGATCTGGTTGCTCGCCACCACGGAGATGAATCCAGAGGTCTTGTCGCTGTTCATGGCTTCTCGCTCTTCTCTTCCATCCGTCTCGCACAGTGGCATGTGGCTGCTCGGATCGATCCCTCTCTGCCTCAGCTTCTTCTTGATGCATGAGTTCCAATAGTTCTTGATCTCGTTATCCGTTCTTCCCGGCAGCCGCGCCGCGATCTGAGACCACCTGAAGCCAAGGAAACAGCGGGAAGGCTCAAGAAAGCGAAAAGCCAGACACAGAGATCGAAGCCGACGCTGGTGGCAGGCGGAGGACCTGTTGCCCAAGGCTGCATGGAGCTCAACGATGAGGTCCTCCTCCTGCTGCGAGAAGGTGCCCCTCTTGAGGTCAGGCCTCAGGTAGTTGATCCACCTCAATCTGCAGCTCTTGCCGCACCTCTGTAGACCTGAAAGCTCGTGCTATCAGTGGAATCAGACATCGGAATCGCCGTCTCTTCCATGTCATGAAGTGAAATTACCTGCTAGCTTGGGGACAGAGCTCCAACAGCCATGGCCAAACTCCGTGATGTGCTTCACAAGCTTCTCATCCTCTTCCGGCGACCACAACCCTTTCCTCAGCTTCTGCTTGTAGCAGCAAGAGTGCCTCCCCATTCACAGTGCAAAGAGCTGCAAGGGGAAGGAGGAGTTCCTCTATCTCCTTCTCATTCAACCACTGCCTCCTTTAAGGTGGGGAAAGGAAGCTTGGAGACCATGTTTCTTGCTCCATGGTGGTGGGGCAATGCTCTCTGATAATTTGGGTTGCGGTAACATTCCCCAGAAAGGACATGACTGCAGTAACATGAAAGAGTGGGTGGATGGGACATGGAGGGATCCATTTCTACCTCTTCCTCCCATGGCAAACGGCCATGCAGTAGAATCCATCTGTTGGTGAAGGACAAAAGGGTGTGTCAGAAGGATCAGAGACTTCTTGTGCTGGTTCACTTTGCAGAGGTTCATTCAGTCTTGGAAGCTCACAACCTTTGTTGGCTCAGAGATGATATCTATGGCAGCTCTCAGAATGAATGAGTTGAGCTGAGAATAGTAGAAAAGCCACCACAAACCTGCAACTGAATTCTTTTGCAGACTCACCATGCAATTCTCAGTTCAGAATCAGCAAAGATGAGGCAGAAAAGTTGGATATGTTTAGTCCCTCTGTCAACAAGTGAGGGGAAAGATAAGAAGACAATATTATGTTGATTTCCATTATTAAGGGTTTAGGAACTGTTTCTGCATGAAAATTAAGTTTTATTTTATGTGCCAGATAGGATATTGTTTTTCCTGGGAAAAAACATATGTTCCATATAAACAAGATAAAAAAATAACTTTATTTTTTAAACAAAAATGAGAAGAAAAAAAACAAGGAATGAAAGCTTAATTATCACAATTCTCTCTCTTTCTTTTTTCTTTTTTCACTATTTTTTTTCCTTTTGTTTATTATGAACAAAAGTACATATAGGGGGAGAAGAATTAATTCCAAAAAAAATCAATGATAAAATATAAATTAAAAAAAAGTCTAGATAACGTTTGTGTGGTTCGACATCTCTTGCTTACATAAAAAAAATTAAATTCTTCGATATATAAGAATAATAAAATATAAAGATAAAACTTTTTCCTTTTAATCCAAATCCAAATGTAAAACTCCTTATACATCTTATCTCTTAAAAATATTAAAAAAATTTCTCTCAACATCTCTAGATTTATTTAAGAAAATTCTATGAGAACTCAACATATTCTAAAAAATATCTCAACATATTCTAATAACAAAACCATTAAAAGTCCAAGGGTTTCTTTATATATATATATAAACAAGAGGATATTGCTGAGCAATCACTGTTACAAGTAATCAAACTGTGTTACCAACACCATCAGCTGTTGTGCATGTCAAAGTGCAGTGAGATCAACAGCAACAGGTTTGTTTTCTTGAGATGAATTCCACTGCACCAACACCTTGATGTTTTTGTGTGCACACCACATTGAATTCAATAGCAACTCTTTTTGAAGGTTTGTGGAGGAATATTTTGAATGCACAATTGATAGGGTAGCAAATCATGCATGCATGTGCAGTGGGAAGATTGGGTCCATGTGATCCTTGATTTGTGGCTACAAATTAAATGACAAAGAAGGTGATAAATTAACACCTAACATAGTTTCATGTGCATGTCCAATGCATCGGGACCCTCACCACAAGAAAAGCTTCATATCTTTGCTGTTTCCGGTCGCCATCAGACAACGGGTTGCCCATCACCATCATTAATCATTTCACAACAAAGTTATAGAGCTTTAAAGACTTTGCATTATTAGATTGCAAAAATTGGGAGCTTTATAAACCCATATATCAAATCCATAATCATATATATTATTTAACAGCATAATCAAATTATTTTTTTTCATTATTTTTATTGGGACATCATGTCGGTTAATACATCGGTTGATAGATTTCGTGTCGTATATATATATATATATATATATATATATATATATATATATATATATATATATATATATATATATATATATATATATATATATATATATATATATATATATTTATGCATAATTTAATATAATAAAAATATTTTTAAAATTATATTCATTGGGGATGACATTGAATTTAAATTGAAATTAGTTAGTCTAAATGATTCTAGTTAAATAAGATTGGATTTAGCTTGTATCGAGAATCGAAAGAAAATGAGTGTAGAAAAGAGTTGTGGCCTTCCAGTAGTATAATGCATGATTGATGTGATTATCAATAGGGGCTGTATTGATGCTAATCGATGACTAATGTGATTGCTCCTTTTGGTGGTGGTGCCGCTACTATAATGGTGATGATGCTATTGCGTTGAAGATGAAGAAGACAGATGGTGAGAAGAAAGAGGGAATTAAAAAAAGCTAGAGCAGAGTCTATCACCTTTTGAGAACTTTTTCCTTACTTAGGTCACTCATCCTCACTTAGGCCACTCACCTAGGATTCTCAGTGGCTATAAGCACTCAATTTTTTAATCATTCATTTATTTTTAAAACTTTTAGAGGGAGAGAGAGAAGATTATAATATTTTTATAATTATAGATATTCCTCGGATAAGTGACACATGTCTTATTCTAAAAAAAATAAGTAGGGATTCATATGATGAAAAGTGTTTGCCCTTAGATGAGTATCACATATCTCCTTTTATAAGAGTGGTATGTATAGATCTATAAGATGAGGAGGAATGTCCACCCTTGAGTGAATGTCATATACCCTCTCTTCTAAAAAAAAGAGAGGGTTAAAGATTAATAGAATGGAGGCATATGTCCACTCTAAGGTCTTATACCATATATATTATCAAGGGTAAATTTATACACAGGGTATTCGATATAATATTTGTGTAGAAGACATATGTCTTTTGATTTTATTAATGCTTTATACAACATGTAGAGGGCTTATAGTAGGCTTGACAACCCTAGTTTAATTGATTTTTATAGGAGTTTTAGTATTGTAAACATGAGTTATATATAACCATCGTATCGAAGCAAAACGAGCCAAAAATAAGTCATCTAGGAGTCATTTTAAAAGTTTTCTAACTCTACAGAATGATGTGAAGTGTCAACCAACACAGTACTCAAGAGTTACTCTGGTAGCATATGACTAGATGAACCTTTGTGGTAGTGTTTAAGGTTGCTTTTTTTTATCTTATTTCACAATAGTATCATGTGAGCATTTATGGAGATTTTTTACTATAATGGATCACCTTGGACCCCTTGTCGCATGATCGTGAAAATCTTGCTAAGTATATGTATGCAATTTGCATTGCCTATCAAGTGTTTGTTGAAATATCTGCTCATCGAATCTCGAGTTAAACGCATCTTCTAATATATCTTCTCTTTTGTAGGTCTTAAGGAACCATAAGAAGCTTTGGAAGGTTGACTGTTTCTGGATGGACATGTAAGGGTACTGCATGACCTAAGCAAAACTAGCTAAGTTTATAATAGATGATATTAGAGTGAGATAAACACACTTAGAAATATTTGACATACAAATGTGAGAGACCTCGTGAGGCTGCATTGAGGGCATCCAGCAAGTGTAATCATTTGTAGGAAGCTAGCATATAGACATAGGAAAAGAAGTCGCTCAAATGAGCGGATATTCGAGCAAGAGGCACCATGAGGATAAGCGAGCCGGGAAGAACATACGGTGCACAAAGATTAGGATGGCTGAGTTTGAGCTATGGCTCAATGTTAGCAACCAAACTTGATGGTGCTTAAGGCAAGCGGGGGGCTTAGGAAAGGATGAGACTATGCAAAGAGGGATGGGTTGCTTGGCGATTAAAAACATTATAAATAGCTC
Organism: Musa acuminata AAA Group; assembly: GCF_036884655.1. Lineage (NCBI taxonomy): Eukaryota > Viridiplantae > Streptophyta > Magnoliopsida > Zingiberales > Musaceae > Musa > Musa acuminata. Next base: position 8,234,045 of record NC_088349.1, read on the forward strand.
ACAGAAGTGAGGAAAATTACTATCTCAAATAATTTAATACTCATGCAAGGGTTTGTATACGGATGATGGATTATTCATGGCCATCCGAAGGCATATGAAACTTAGCAATATGGAGCATAAAATTTTTTTCTTCGACATAAGAAGGATATGTTCATAGGAGGCTAAAGTATATTGTAAGTTTACTATGTCAGCGATTGCTGTATTAGCAAAGAGTCAAAATCTAGTAAGTACGATCATGGAGGCAAAATCGTGCATGATTTGTGCAGCAAGGTGGGACGGTCCAAAGGGATGTTAGTCTCCAAAATGCCCAAAGGAAAGGATGCAAAGAGAAAAATTATCCCAATGGATAGATATCCAAAAGAGATAAGTTCTGATTATCTAAAGGGAGAATCATATGTAACAAACCACACATGTTGAGGGGGATACCTTAAAGTAATAGCTCTATAAAACTCAATGAATAAATAAAGCAGCGAGGTGTCATCGTATAATCTCATACAAAATAATACATTGGTAGATGTATTATAATATCAAGTGGGGATCAGACTCAACGAAAAGCTGACCAATGAAATTGTGAGTGTGAGGGCTACCATCAACTCAATACAAATCAAGGAGTGAAGAAACTTGAGTGAAACTTGGTGAAGTACCTAAGCCAAAAGTGAAGCAAGTGTTAAAGCAAGTGTTGCAGACTATTTTTTTATCGACAAAGGGAAACTGCTCGAGGAACACAAAAGTGTTGAAGCAAGTGTTTAAAAAAAGGACAAAGAAATAACGATGAGTCGAGAGGGACTAAACTACCCAAAATCAAACATTAGTTAGTAGAGAGATAGACTCAGAAGAGTACACAATGCTATAGAGATGGATATAGCAATCACAAAAATAGGGATGCAGATGCGAAACGATAGATAGTAGGGTCATGAGCATGACAATGTCATGGTACTACATAGGTAGGACTTCCATGAAGTCATCAATCATTTACTTTCATGGAGAGAGAGTACATGATCATAAAAGGAGTCGAGGTGAAGAATGCAAAGATAAGCTCCAATTACCGAGATAAGACCGAAGGATATGTACCAAGAAACTTTGTAAATCTTAAGTATTGATAGATTTATGAATAGATTTATGAACATCTTTATGAACATCATAAAGTGAGAAAATACTAATTATAATAATAAGTAAAAAGACTACGTAGTCTGTCACATATGTCATCACTCATGTAATTAATTTACAGGATAACTATGTCTAGCATTGATAACAATGATAACTTAGAATGGACTAAGACCAATTAAGCAATTGATGGAGCTATTAAATGTAAATTTACTTTTAGATTATAATACTTTATAAGGATGAATATCACTTGAATAAATAACACATGCTCCATTCAAGAAAAAAGGTGGGTAAAAATCCATAGAATAAAGACAAGTATCCACCATTGTATGAATGTCATGTACCCCTTTTTAGAAGAGAGAGGCCTAGAGATTCATAGAATGAAGACATGTGTCTACTTCAAGATCATCTACCATGTATATTTAAGATATGTGTATAACATCTCCTTTAAAAGACCCGAGACAAGCTAAAGCCCAATACAAATGTGTCTCATGCCCAAATTTTACTATAATCTAATAAAAAAATAAAATTTATATAGGATGAGCCATCCATAGGCATTTAGGTCTATGTGGCTCCTATGTAATGATCCGAAGCTCTTTGTGTACTTTTGGACTATCATAATAGTATAATGGTATTTTGATCTCCATTAAATTTTCCCGGATCGAAAAGATTCACCTTCGATGAATGAAAATTATGAGATACTGCTTTGAGAGGTCGGGGTTTGTCAATTGCAGCTCTTATTCTGAAATTCATGTGTCCTTAAGGTTGGATTGTTTATGCTACCATACTAAATATATGTGCTCTTGGTTGATGGGAGAGATCACAAAGTTGGTCATCAAAGATGTTCTCAATTTGCTCCCGAACAGTTCAATGTGAAGGGCACTCGAGAACTAGGGGTATTAACATAGAAGAAAATGAATGATCCCATAGTTATTGATGTATGCTAGAGAATATATATGACATAAGTTTTAGAAGCTCAGGTGATAAGTCTTCCACGTTGAAGACATTAATAATGCCCATGTGACTTTTCAAGTAGAGGATAGATATTCAACTAGAGCCTCTTTAGCTACTAAGACAAAAGTAACTTTTGAATATGTTAGCTCGAGAAAAGGTTAGACCTCAAAATATGTAGACTTAGATATAAGTATAGTGTTAAAAATATCTCCTTAAAGGTACTAGCTCTAATCTCCTTAAGGGATAAGAGTACGAACTTAATCTTCATCCTATTATGCTCAAAGTAGTAGATGTTGGCTTTGTCATCATGTGTGATATTAATGTCGTATAGCTAATGCTTACAAGTAACACATGGGAAACATCCATGAAAAACACATCACACTAAACTAGGTCCTAATATGTAACTAAACTAATGAAAACTAAATATCTTTAGATAACAAGTATATTGGTTTTGTTTGCGCAAGATACATTGTAAGTTTAAGAGCGTGATTCAGGTTTGAGTTTAAATTTGACTATGATAGTCTACGATACTACATTAAGATTGTTTCTCTCATCTATAATAATCTTACAATTATAGTCAGTATACTATATATATGTATGAAAGACACTAGTACGATGCTAAACTTCAGAAGTCTTGGGTTGAGCAAGACACAATGAATAACCGTAATAGTATGTTGGGTTCTATCAAGTGGTTCCTCATCATCACATATACTAATTGGGTTATCTTCATCAACATCTTGGTACCTAGGTCTACATGCATTTTGTGAGTGTTTTAAATTGGATTATTTATTTTTTAATCTATCTCACCATTATAGGGTACATGCAAAGTATTTCACGATCTGGTATTGCATATTCCTTAGGCTGTCTAGGTTGTAGTAGATTTTATGCAACTCTAAAGATTACATTATCATCGGAATGATTCCTTCGCATAGGTGACAATCGAGTGACTTCAAAAGTGGTCAAGCATTGAATGTTTGATAGTGTTCTTCAAAACAAACTAGGTGGGTGTCCATAGCCTTAAGTTTAGCATTAATTTAAGCCAACACTTGCACAACCTGATCTAAATCCATCATAGATTATCCTAGGTTGATGAACTCATTGTGATGGTAAGTAGTTCTATTACAGGTAGTCATATAGGTAGAATGTGTGAGATCTACACTATTAGGATAACACTAAGATATTAATGTATATAGGGAGCTTAGAGGTGCTATTTTTGGGTAAAATTTTTAAGGATGACTCAAAGAGCTATAAATGAGTCAAATTTGAACATATATAGATATGTCTAGATATGAAAAATGAGTATAATAATACTGAAAATAAAATTTAAAAATTACTAAATATAAATGATGATGAAAGGAAGTAAAATAAGTCATATAAGAAGTTAAAATGAGTTAAAACTATTGAACTAGTTTACTTTGATCTAAGAGAGGGTAAGTGATGTGATATGTTGTAAGTAAAAATAAAGAGTATAATGAGAGATAAAGGAGTCAAAGAATTAATATTCTAATCATGACTTGATTAGATTCAATTAATTTTAAGAATTTAATAAATCTAAATAAGTAAGATAATTATGTAAAGGTAATCAAGTACAATTAGAAAGCTCACTTTAAATTAAAGGGCTAAAATTAAAGTATTCCAAGAGTTAGTCTTAAACCAAATATAATAAAGGACTAGATAAATCATACTCTTCGAATTAATATCACATAAGCTTTGAAGGTAGGGAACATATTTCTCATAAATAAGCTTTAACATAAATAAAATGATCTAATGTTCTTGGTCTTAGATATTGAAATAATGGTCGAGCATATTGTACAATAAAGGTGATGGCGCTTAAGGTGGTGATTGTTGATGTACTACGTTGACGATCAATGACTGATGTGGTTACTCCTTTTGATTGTAGTGCTATTACTATGATAACGATGATATTGCTACATTGAAGATGAAGGAGATGGATAGTGGAAAGGAAGGAATAGAAAGAAGATATGGTAGAGCTTGATTCTCTCTTCACTTGTGCCACTCACCTAAGATTCTTGGTAGCTATAAACACTCAATTATTTATTCATTCATTTATTCTAAAATTTTATTTTTGGTAGGGGTACAACGTTTTTATAAGGATGAATGTCTCATTTGATGAGTGACACATGTCCTCTTCTAGAATAGAAGTGAATAGGGATCCCTAGGATGAAAACAAAAGTTTGCCTAGGATGAGTGTCACATACGTTCTTCTAGAAGAGTCATGAGAAGGGATCAATGGGATGATGACACATGTCCGCCATAGCATAAATGCCAGGAAGAGAGGGTTACAAATTCGTAGGATAGAGACATGTATCTACTCCAATATCCTCTACCATGTGTACTTTAAAATGTGTGCATGACATCCCTTTTGATGATCCCATATAAGCCTAAGCTCAAAGCATAACACAAATATGTTTTATGCCAAAATCATACTATAATTTTAAAAAAATAAAATATATCTAAGATGTGACTTCCATGAGCATTTAGGTTCATATGGCTCTCATGTAGTGATTTGGAGCTCTTCATATCCTCTTGAACCGTCGTAATGATATAGTGATACTATGATCTCCATCAACTCTCTTGGTTGAACAATTTTTACATTTGATAAATGAAAATTGAGAAACTACTCTAGAAGGTCGGGGTCTGTCAGTCACAGCTTTTCTTCTAAAGTCCATGTGTCCTCGAGGTTGGATTGTTCATACTATTGTTTTAAATATCTGTGCTCCTGACTAATGGGAGGGTGTATAATACTTTTATAAGGATGTATGTCCCTTGGTTGAGTGGCATATACCCCTTCTAGAAAAAAAATGGGTAGGGATCAATAGAATTGAGATAAGTATATACTCTTGGAAGAGTGTCATATGTCTCTTTCTATAAGAGTAGTATATAGGGATTCATAGAATGAAAACAAGTGTCTACTCTTGCATAAATACCACATACCCCCTCATATAAGAGAGGGGATTAGGGATTCATATGATGAAGATATGTGTCCATTTCAATATCCCCTACCACGTTTACTTTAAAATATATGCATGACATCTCCTTTCATGACTCCATATAAGTCTAAGTCCAAAGCTTAATACAAATGTGTCACATGCTCATATCCTACTATAATCTAATAAAAAAATAAAATATATGTAAGATGGATCCTTTATGAACATTTAGGCTTATATGACTTCAATATAGTAATTCGGATCTTTTGGTGCTTCTTGAACCACCATAAAAATATGACGATACTCTAATCTCCATCAATTATTAAACTATTTTTAATTTATATATTTTTTAATAAAACATGAGTGAGAGGAGGTAAGATAACAATTTTATTTATATATTCAACCACGTTAGTGATGATTATAAAAATATTACATATAAGTGTTACAGTAAATTATTTAATTTATTTTTTCTAATAAATAAAAAGGATGGGTTTCCACATGAATCACTTCTCCATCATCAAAGATTGACATTTCACATAGATGACCACTTAAGATTAATTTGAATCCGACATGAATGGTACAAGAGCCTTTTTAATACCTTAGTATGATAAAGTCGATTAATGATGATTAAGATGATAACTGACCCATTGACATTAGAAATTGTAATTAAGAGAGTCCAATCGACAATAAACATATAATATAAGTTCACCTACCGCGATGAAACATGATTCATGAGTCACCAATGTGCATGAAGATATATTTTTGCTCTCATATGACATTGGATGATTAGCCTCTAAATAGCTAGTTTTTATTATAAGAAATAATAAGAGGATAACATAGGATTCACTAGCTTACATCCTTGTCTAAAGTTACTATCATTAGACCAAAATTTTAGATATAAAAATTATAGAATAATATTTGAACTCTAAAAAAATACGTGGGATATGATTTTAGACTTCAGTATGTTTTTGTATATTATTATCAGACTAATATTTTAGATATAAAAAATTTATTGGATGAAATTTTAAACCCTTCAGTTTTAGAAAGTGAATTAGCTGATATATTATTACAAAACTAATATTTTAGATATTTAATAATCAGATGAGCTCTTTAGTAAATGATTTTAGAACACCACCACTGGATTAATACTTCATGTATAAAATTTACAGATCTCGAACCCTTAAGTGAATTGACTATCAAATAGATATAATTACAAGTATTATAACTCTTTCATTCATCCATTATCACAGGGTGTTCATTATAATATACTATCATAAATAATGATCTTGTATTACCAGACTCATTTACAAAGATTCAAGATTCAAAACCTCATTCAATATATTTTTATATTTTAATTATTTTATACCTTAAATATTGATTCAATCGTTCGTCGCTTTTGCATGCTTGTACAGAGACATGACAGTTTGTTTTGCCTTGGTTTTGTGTGTTTTTGCTTGTAAAAATACATATTTGAACATGTTGCAGTGATACAATGCGACCGCTCACCGCACCGAACTAAAAAACCTTAAAATGGCTCCATTTTCGTGTGTCGCATGCTGTTTTCTGCAGTTCGCTACAGCACCCAAAACGTCAGTCATCTCAGCACCCTGAAATGCCCCGGGTGGCATAGGGCTGGATGGAGCTTCGATATATTGTAGGGTATTAAAAAATCTTCACAAGTTCGCACATTAACTTGACAGAAACTTACCTTCACGCCCGACATCCGATGAGCAATTGTTTGTGAACTTGCAACTGTTCGTTGTACCTTCTAAAGTCCTTGTTTGTGAATGAATTTGAAACCTCATTCGACAGGGTTCTAGAGTCAAGAATGTTATCTTCGTTACTTTGCTTTTAAAAAAAAAAGACATAAGAAAAAATAATTTCTTTCTTTTATTTTATATACCAAAAATTAAAAGATTTATCATAGCATTCCATACTTTATTGCATTCTTTTGGCTTTTTTGCAATATGTTCATAAAACTATCGTTTTGCTTTTTATGAGGTAAGAAATGTTTAGTCTAAAAAGTAGTATTTCCAATTTGAAAATTAAAAAAATAATAATTTGTTACAGTGATGTTAAAGGAGACCTAAGAATTCTCTTAATTTAACTAAAGATATTAATTTGCAAAATCAATGATGGCAAAAAATAATTAGTAGAGTCAACCTTAAAAAAAAAAAATTCTCCGACAACAACAAAATCTTAACTTTCTGCAGACAGTATGGAAACAAGAAGTGCAACTCAAAAAATAAAAAATCAAAATATGGGGCTTTTCTCATGCACTTGTTAGATCACAAAAAAACACATGTACCACTTCAACCAGAGGCTCTTCTTCACTTCTTCACTGCACAAATCCTAAATCCCTATTCCTTAGTAGTTTCTTTGTAACACTCGTTTGATCTCCCCCTCCACTTTGCAGCACTTCAAAAGCCACCAACATGACTGTCACTCATAACTAAACAATTTACCACCCTAAACAGTAACTCAAGAACAAATGCAAGGATATGAGACCGAAAAAATAAGTTACTGCTACCAGATAAATAATGCAGTCATTTATTTACACAAGAAATACTTGAAGGTCACAAAAAAAGAAAAAGACTTTTCGGTACACGAAAGTTATTTCTTGCATACATCTATTAACTGCGAGTGTCACATGGTCAGACTAATCACGGATCAGCTCTTTGATGTGTAAGAACTTGCACATTTTACGCACCAACATTCCATCAGAAATCTCAACTGGCTAATTACTGAAACCTGTCAACCACAGCTTCAAAAACTAGATGTATGTTCATAAATCATTCAGTTTTGGGTATTTGTTCAAAATTTCTTAAAGGTATTTACAATCCCGTACGCCGTGACGCGGTTGGATCGTCAACGACAGGCACATGGTGTTCGGCCACTCCTCTATGCCAATTCAGATCATCAAAAGCATTCTTTTGTAGCCTGGAAGGAACAAGGAAAACCAACCATTTATGAGAAGCTAAGGCGGCAGCAAAAGTTACAGAGAACAACTAAATGAAGAAACTGGTGCAGCAGAAACTCAAGAACCTCAGTGGATGCCTGAATTTGTGGTTCTTCTGTACTTGTTCTCGGCTCTACATTCGAGTTCCGTTGCTGCTGATCTCCAGTACCTGTAGTAGCAGGATCTGGGTGTGCCACAACAGCCATGGTTCCTGGTACCTGATCGGCCACAGAGTTCATGGAAAACCCAGGCAGTGTGCCAAATGGTGGTGGCCCTGGTATTACAACCGGGATTCCGTGTCCTTGGATTCCGTACATCTGAGGGCTTACAGGTCCAGGCATCCCTCTCAAGTTCAACTGCCCTGAATTTGGAGTGCAAGGGAATTGTGGTGCATGCACTGGTGGAATTCGGATCATCGGACAGCCTGGGGCTACCCCAATGCCTGCACCCATTCCTACACCTACTGGTGGGAAAGGAGCCATGGTTGGTGCACGAATATGTGGCATTGCAAGAGGAAACATCATTGGTGGCATATATAACCCATTTCCCATCGACATTATCTGATTCATACATAAACTTTACTGCAAGGACAAACCAAATCTACAAGATCAATATGATCAGAGTATTTACCTGAACTTGCAGCTGGAGTGTTTTAAGATACTCGATGGCCTCTTCGAGCATCGAAGCTTTGTCCACCTTCAACAAAGTTTAGCTCTAAATTGAATAACAAAGCTGATTTTTCTAACAACATCGATAACACCGACAGAACCAGAACAAATACTACCTTATTACAATTGGGTATAAGCTCTTGCAGTGCACGCATTTTCTCATTTATCCTGTTCCTCCGCCTCTGTGAAAGAAGGAATCACATGCAGTCAGGCACAAAGCAGCTTAGACAAACAAATGCTTGGGAGTTCAGATAGCATATTTTAATAGCCGAGACAGTATGTTAAAAACGGCTTACCCTTTCTGATAAATTATGAACTTCTGCAGCACGACTTCTCTTTGTTCTTGCAACCCGTCCATTTGCTGGTCTCCTTGTGCCCACTGACTCATCTTGGAGATCCTACATGCAAGTACTTATGACATTTTAGATACAGAAACCTATAATGAACCTGATTTAGATGAAATTTCATGTGACAACATCTCTGACTTACATCACTGTGGTAATCCGATTCGTCTCCTTCATATTCTTTTCTCTTCTCCATGTGTCTAGGTTCATTAGATGCTGCTCCAGTAAGATTTCGTGAGCAAATGGAAGAAGAAGCCACAACTGCATCAGGATCCTTTCGAGTGTCATTCCTACACAAGGCCATACTTGCTGCCAAGCTTGAGCTTGGGACATTATCAGGCAGTTTGGTACATTCATCAGTTTTGTTGTTGTTCTTCGAAGCTATATCTAGACAAATTGCATCCGGCTGTGCAACCAAGCCTCCTTCTCGTAGAGCCTTCATGACTGGTCCCAGGTCCAGCTTATGTGAATCCAAGGCTGAAAGCTTCGACACCCTGCTAATATCCTTAACACCATTAGTGCTTGCGATCGGTGCTGAGGTGATAGGATTGCTTCTTGAGACATTGTTGACCTTCTCAGTGCTTCTCAATCCACCAACATTCTGGAGACTAACCTTGGCAAGTGCAGCAGGTCTTGCGAAATGGGAGAAGTTCATCAGACTCGCTGTACTGTTTGGCTGCTGCTGCTTGGAACTCGCAACACCCTGATTCTGCAACCTTCTGTCCACCATATCGCCACAACGATCTTCTTCTTGAGCTACATTACTACCGCTAGCACCATTGTCGACCACTGTTGACTTCGAATTCGGAACTGAACTCTGGCACTGCTGTGGCAGCTGAAACAAGTGGCCGGTCCTGGTTCTTGCTGACTCTGAACACCCTACCGGTGCCTTGGAAGCATGCTGATTTTCCACGTTGCCCGAGTTTCTAACGTCCACACCTGAGCTGGCACATCGACTGGCTGCAACCGTATTCCTGTGAGCTGAAACAGGGTTCAGATCGAATGCTGTGAACTCGTTCATGAACTCAGCACAATAATCGTTCTCGAGAGTCTCGCTTGCCAAAACTTCATCGATCGGATAATTGATCCACGGAACCATATCGTCATCATCACCACCACGGGCACTCACTCCGGAATGCCCTGAAGGAGCAAAATCATCTACTGCCCGATCTACTTCACTAAAATGAGCAACTTTTGAACTGGCACTTCCCCTACTATCCTTCTCTTGAAGCCCACCATACTGGGAGAAGGCACTTGGAAAGGAGCTCTTCCTAGGCCTACTGGACTTGCACTGCATCACAATCTGGCCATTCTCCCACACTAGCTCAGAGAATTCATCGTCAGGTCTTCAGTAGAAATCCAGGAAACAACAGGTAAGACATCATCTAATGATTTGCATGAACGAGTAAACAGGCATAACAGAGTGTCCAATTTGCGAGAGAAGACCAGGATGGAAAAGAGCAAGTCATGAAACAAGACAAGCGCAGTAAGGTAGACTTACATAGAGAAGAAATCAGATGAGCCATTTGCCATCTTTGGTTGCGAGATATCCTGTTTCGGCCTCATCATCCTTCAATGGATTTCAGATCTCACAAAGATTCGAGCTAGCAAATGATGGTTCAGCTTCGCATGCATCTAATGAGAATAGATCCCCAGAGATTTCCTGCATCCGCGCAGAGATTTTGCAGCCAAAGATCCAACCTTTGTCAGTAGAAAAGAAGAAAGATCCAATTTTTATCTCAACCAAAAGACCAGAGAGAGAGAGAGAGAGAGAGAGAGAGAGAGATGACCTATACATCTGCAACTTCCTCACAAAATCGCCCAAAACATTCAAGAAAGGCATCCAGAAAAATCACATAAAAGAACACCAACTTGTCATAAAGCGAACAAAAATCTTCATCCAGACAAAGAAAAAAAAGAAAGAGCAACTGCTACAGTCGAGTTAAAACCCTCGATTCAACTCTTGAGAAAACACCTAAAAAGGACAGCTTCTTTCACGCAAAAACTGGGGGAACGGAATCGAAAGCCACCTTGCCGAGCTAGGTTCCCGAAGAAAATTCCTCCTAAATGCTCTCATAAGTCCCTCTCCCGGCTTCCGAGTGCTCGGCAGACAGATCCGGATCAGAAGACCACGACGGCAGAGCACAAAGGCAAAAGATCTGCTCTTTTTTACTCATCCACGTCGTGATTTGTGTACCCAATTTAGCAGGAACAGTTCTGGAGGGACCAAACGCAGTTCACATCCCAAGGCCACAAATCGTTCGTTCCTTGTGAGTAAAGGTTTCTAGAACAAAAGATGAGGTCTACTGTTTCCTAAATACAACAAGCATAGCAGTGGTAGGAGATGAGATTTTTAAGGCGTCTGGGTTAAATCCTCGTATCAAACATCAATCTCTGGAAATTCGAGAGTAAGATGTAGACATTCGGATATGATGAATACTTTAGCAGAGAGATTCGGCGAAAATCTTATGATCTGATAGAAAAAAATCTCATACCACAAAGGAAAAGGAGAGGCGTGATGGGGACGCGGTGTCGTGTTTCTACCTCCACCAGCTCCAAGCTCCCAGCTCGGAGGATAGAGTGCAATATGAATCTCCAATGGCGTGTGGTGGGGCTTTTGTCATGCCAATGGCATTCAAGCAAGATTAGGCAGCAGATCCACTTCCGTTTATATACGAAGCCTTAAACTAATCCCTTCTCCAGTTCCAACTGCTGGATTCCTGGAGCCCCGCCCCGCTCGCTGCTTCCTGTGCCGTCGTACCATGCGACTCCTGAAGCACACTGTCGACTGACATCTGCCACCTCGCTAAAAAATTGGCAACTTCGCTACAGCAGTCGTCTCGCTAGATCAGCAAGCGCCTGCACATAAAAGGGAAACTTTTCGTTCTCGAACAGCGTGTGGATTCGCTTATGAACACTAGTTTGTTCCTTTCTTCCTTCCCTCTCCTTCGTGAGCGTGGCAGTGGCTTCGGCACACCTGAGACATCAGCTCAGACCGTGAAATTACCAGTGACAGGGAAAGAAGAGAAGACCTCTCATCCGATACTTGTTTGTACTTTGAATCTCGTGAATTTTAGTGATCAAAAGTGTACGTTACCCTATCTTTTGACTGTACCTACAACATCTTAACCTCTAAGATAAGAATAAGATTGCTCATGGTGTGTCTATGAATGATAAAACCTAATGTATATGTTTTGATTTTTTTTCTATTCTTATCGATATAGGTTTATTTTTATTTTTATTTATTTTCAGTAGGACTTTTATTATACTTACTACATCGACATCAATTCATTAAAAAAGATTTTCAAACCCTCTCATTTTTCGACGTTTCGGAGTCATCTGGATAATTCTTATACTCCAAAAAGTATGATGTAGCTTGTATTTTTTTTTAATAAAATATTATTATAAAAGATTAAACCTATCAAGATGTGAGTTAAACTCAACATACATGAGAGATTATTCTTAATCTCATTTTTAATATTAATCATGTAAATATTCTCTTAAGAAAAGCTACATCAGTCTTAGATTTGATGTGAATTTTGGTAGGATGGCTACCCCTCACCTTTTTCTCCATTGTGGATAGCTGATTCATGTACAAGGATTCATTAAAAATTTCCCAAATCCTAAGGACTAAAATACAATTTATTCGAGAAGTTAAAGTGTATTCCACAATCACACCATATGCAAACATGCTTTTGCATCTATGCCCTCCAAAAGACGAGATATGTGTATAAGTGCATGCCTCCCAAACAGGCCTAAATGCCTTTGATTTATTCCTTGACATATGAGTCTTAATATATTGGAGATATTAATATATATATATATATATATATATATATATAATGGAATCTAGGAAATTATTTATTTATTCCATCAAATCATTAGATATGGGAAATAAAGAGATACATAAAATATACATAGCCACTCCCCAACCTACATTGTCGTGGGGTGCGGTGTTCATCCCCCGTCGCACAATGCCCGCCTCCATACCGCATCTGTCCCCCTCTGCAGGCAACCGGTGGGACACCTAAGCGACCCACGGCGGCGTGTCATCACGTGATCTTCACGTGGACCGCTGGCACAGCTGTCGTGCAACAGCGGCTGCCTATCGTGATTGGGACGGCCGTCGTCGGTAGCCGCGCGACGCAAGGGGCTCTCTCGGGCATAACGACAAACACAAGTCCGACAGCACGCAATGGTGGGCTCGCGCACTCTGGCATCGCGTCGAGCCCCTCGCAGGGGCGTCGTTGTGGCGACTCCACGGGGCGGCGAGCACGGCACGGCACGGCCATCCAAACGAGCTCGGATGCGCTTGTCATGTTAAGCTCCTGCTCTTCCATTCAGATAAGCCCGTTTGTACACGTCCAACACGGTCGCCATCCCGCGCCGCTACGATCATCGGATGCACCGAGGGCTCGATCACGATCGATCTGTAGATGCGTGGAAGTGATTTCCACCTCACGATCAATCTGATTTGGACTGAAGAGTTCATCCAACAAGATGAGGTGGGGTCCAGGGAAGCGTACAAAGGGCAAAGTCGTCAGCTCGGGCCTGCAGGCCTCGGAAAACCCAAGCCCGCTAAGTGCTCGTCCGAATGTCCCAAAAGGAAACAAAGCAGAGAACAGTTGGCATGCGATGCATGGGACCGAAAGATTGCGAGGGAAAGAGACGCGTCTCTCCCCGGCTGTCTCAACGCACCGCACACAACGCAGCCACCGCCTCTCGTGTCGTCTATATATACGCATCGAACAGTGGTCGCCTCCTTCCTCGTACGTCGACTGCTCGCCATCTTCCTCGGTGTCTGCCCCCGTGTTGGTCATCGATGGCGAACCAAGGAACAGCCAGATGCATAGAGATTCTTCTCGCCATCATCCTTCCTCCGCTCGGCGTCTTCCTCAAGTTCGGCTGCAAGGTCCGCTATCGATCACCGTCTTCCTCTCCTCTTTCTCCTCCCTCGTGATCACCCAGTTGACGAACATGCATTATTCTTGTCATCGCTACAGGTGGAGTTTTGGATCTGCCTGTTGCTCACCCTCTTCGGCTACCTGCCGGGGATCATCTACGCCGTCTACGCCATCACCAAGTGAATGACTCGTGGGAAGACATGCTCGCTCGAGACAAGATTCCCCGTGAATGATTCGTCACCATGTTTCTCGTTGCTGCGATGTGTAATAAAAGTTGGCACCTGTTGAACTTCCTACTTCTCAAGAACACATTCTTTCTTTAATCGAAACTGGTAATTGTTGGATGCAATTCTTTGATCTGTACACTGTTCATCTGATTCTGAAAAGAATCGGATGCGATGCCTGCAATCTTCTATGTCCTAATGCATCGAGCATGCACTAGGGAAAACAGCACAGCTTTGCCATTGTTGTTCTTCGCAGAACTCGTGTAGCTCACTTTGGAGCCACATATGATCATTCATTCATGCGATCATTCAGTGAGATCCAATACGCATATGATCATTCATTCATTCATTCTGACATTATATTATAGATTGTACATACAACAGACTAGACTGAGAAACCACATGAGAGTGACATGAACGCTATTGAGAGAATCTAACGAGATCCTCTCCACTCCATAGTTAGTTGCATGAGATAATGACATTCGGTTGACATATTTGGACATCTAATAAAAAGATTTTTATAAATAAATTAAAAAATTAGGATTTGATTGCCCCATAAATATCTTTTTTCTCTTAAAAAAGTTGTCTTTTTTTTCTCTTAAAAACTATATCTTCTCTCTTTACCTTTTTAATGATTCAATTAATATAAAACCTATATCGGTTTAAAATAAATTATATTAAATAATTTACTGATATATATCTATTTTACTTCATGTGGAAATTGAAAGCATATCCTTCTAATGTTTTATCACCCAAAAACGATGTATCTCAGGACCTACCTTTTGTAGACCAAAATTTTTCCATAAGTTTATCATCTATTTAGAAACTCAAATATTAAGAAACAGTATAAGGATCCATCATATTTTAGTAAAAAAAAAAGAGAAAAATAGGAAAATAATAAATTATTCAAATGCCAAATAAATAAAAATATATATCTAAAATAGAAAAAAGTAACATAAATGTCTATCTAGGTGCAATGCAAAGACTTATAAAAAATTTAAATGGTTTTGACTAGTCCTTGTATTAGATACATAGTTTTTAATCTTACCCTAAAAATAGTGTATTTGATAGCAAGGCTTGCCTTTTATGGAACAAATTTTTACCATAAATTTTTTTAACTATTTAGAAGTTTAAATATTAAAAAATAATTTGATGAAAATAAAAAAATAAAGAAAATAAAAACAAGACAAAATATTTAAATAGTGAATAATATAAAAACATCATAAAAAATCTATAAAATAGAAAAAAATGACACAAATATTCATCTGATTTTACTCAAAGTTTCATAAAAAATTTACAGTATTTTAACTAGTCCTTATATCAGATATAAGGACTTTAAAAAAATAATAATATATTTGATATAAGGATTTTTTTATTTTCACCAAAATATAATGGATCCTTGCAAATATTTTTTAGCTTATTTGAGCATATAAATAGGTGGCAAGGGTAAAAATTTGGCCTACAAAAGATAGACCCGAGTATTAGATACATTATCTTTGTGGTGAGATTAAAAATACTACATCTAATATAATAACCGATCAAAATGTTACAAGATTTTCATGAAACATTTGAATGGCACCAAGATTGACATTTATGACACCTTTTATATTTTATTGATTTTTTAAATATATTTTTCTGATATTATCATCATTTGAACCGTTTTCATTTCTTCATTTTTTTAAAAATTTTCATAAAAATATGATACATCCATACAATGTTTTTTAACATTTGATCTTCTAAATAGGTGAAAATATATCCCAAAAATTTTGTTAACAAAATCCAAGCCTTTGTATATATATATTTTTTAATGTGTAATTAATAATAATAATAATATTATTATTATTATTAATTACTTTATTATCAAATTTTTTTAAGAAATTATTGATTATCTTTACTATATTTATTATTTACTATATTTTAAAAATGTATATTTGTTATCTTTTGGTAATATAAAATGATATATTGAGTAAATTATTTAATATAATTTATTTTTGACATTAATATTATATATGATATTTTTTGGATAAATTTATTTTTTTAAGTGTTATAATCAATAAATAAATTATTTTTAAAAACTTAAAATAAAAAAAATAATTGCCATATAGAACTTCCAAATTTATTTTTATGCTTTTAAAACATTTTTACAAATTATTTAATATTTATATTTATTTAGATAAAATATATAATTAATTATAATTGGATTACTCTTGACTTTATTGTTAAAAAAATTTAGTTTTAGATTTATTATTTATTATTTTAATAATTTAACATAGTTTATATATTAATATATTATTTTTAATAATATAAATTGATATATATCAGTAAATTATTTAATATAATTTATTTTGAACGTATCTATGTTTTAGATTGATTAAATAGGTTCATGATTCATTAGAAAGGTGGAAAGAGAAGATACAATCATTAAGGGAAAAAGATAAAAGTTGTTAGAGGATTACTTTTACTATTTTGAAAAATTAGGGTTGAAATTTCTTAAACTATGAATTTTTTTCGAGAATTCATATAATATCTTATATATTTCTAAATTTTGATGATAAAAAACCAGACAAAACTTTGTTATTAATTTCTTGAGAGAAAATGTAAAGGAGATTACTCAACACGATTTGTGCTCGATTGGGATTGTCTTCCTTCAAATAAGTAAATAAAATTTAATTATATAAATCTTATGTTTATTATTTAGATTTTTTGATATTATTAAGGTTGATAAAGTATTTTTAAAATTTTGGAGTGAACGTAAAGATAAGTTTCAATTTTCCTTCGATTAGGAAGAAGATTAGTCTCAAAGTTGATACATACATACATACATATATACATATATACACATATATGTATATACACACACATATATATATATATATAAATACATACATATATAAATACATACATATATACATATATATATATACATATTCATATATATATATATATACATATACATATATATATATATTTATTTATTTATTGCCCCTACCACGAACAATTAATTGGATAGACGGAACATTTGGCCGCGGTTAGGAGCGTGTTAACGAATCGGATAAGACGGGCACATAGAGAAAACACCAAGCACGACAACCTACGCAATAAGCCGACCAAGAACGCGATGCGATCAGCCGTGGATGTGAAATCGACGGTTCGGATCATCTGATGTCCCTGTTGGGTTCGCTGCGGTGGGGTGCCTCTAAAGCATTTCCCTCCTCCTGTTAAATGATTTGGATTGGTTATGTGGCACAAAATTACCTGACGGTAACGGGAGGCAGCCGAACCCAGCTTTCGAATTTGAAATCTCTCACCAAGTCGACCGTTGCCTGCAAAGCATGAAAACTACACAGAGCAGAAGGTGGGGAACAAGAGACAGACCTCTTCTGGTCGACGACGACGACGACGACTTCTCGAGATCAATCAAGCATGAGGCGCCACGGTTGGCAACTCCCTCTCCATCCTCTCCAGGTCTCCCACCCTCTCCCACTCCCCTGTAATTCTCCATTTCGTTCAAGTGATTCACGTAACAGTGTCGATATGATGCAGTTTGTGGGAATGGCTGTGTTCTGTTTCCTGGTGATCTCCTTCTTCGTTTTCCTCGGACCTTTTCTAGGGAACAGAATTCTCAAGAACACGATCCTGACGCTCTTCTTCTTCGCGGTGAGAGATCAGTCCCAGCTCCGATTCGGCCTTGTTCTTGAGCAATCCAAAGCGGTACTATCCTTCTGTTGCAGGCATTGTCGGTAGCGATCCTATACACGAGGTGCACTGCCATCGATCCATCGGACAGGACGGCCGCCAAGAAACGGAGGCGAAGCAAGTCCGCTGGCCTGCCGAAGCTGAACTACAGGTTCATGTTGTGGCAGGTGGTGGTGAGGTTCTTCAGGAAGGTAGAAGGCAGGATCCTCAGGCGCTGCATAAGGAGGAAGTACTTGGATCCATGGCACCCGAACGTCCAAATGCAGCCCCTCCTCTCCTTTCCTCTCGTATTCCTCGAAGACGCCGCCACAATGCCCGATCGGAAGGACGACGACATCACATTCTGCACTCTCTGTGACTTGGAGGTTCACTTTGGCAAAAAGCAACCCTTTCTTGGTCCTCTGTTTGAAACCATCTCTCTCATCCATGACGTCTCTTCATTTTGCAGGTGAAGAAGCACAGCAAGCATTGCCGGAGCTGTGACAGGTGCGTCGACGGATTCGATCACCATTGCAGGGTGAGGAGCTCACAAGCCATCCTGATTCAAATGACCCACTTGTGTCTCTCTACCAACACATTGCTTTCTTGCAGTGGCTCAACAACTGTATCGGAAGAAAGAACTACACCACCTTCATCCTCCTCATGCTTCTCACATTGTTAATGGTAGGTACAGCTACGAATCATGTATGTGAGCTTCATCAGTCTGCATTCTCAACTGTTGTTCATGCAATTGTCTATTCTGCAGCTCATCATAGAGGGCGGAACTGCGTTTGTGGTCTTCGTTCGCTGCTTCACCAACGGAAAGGAGATCGCCAGCGAATCGAAAGAGATTCTCCATGCTGAGATTCCCAAAGGAGTTCTTGCAGCAATATCAGTTATTTCCTACGAGTCTCTTGAACTGTTTTGGATCTCCCTCGAAACAAAGATGTTAGTGTGTTCTAATAATTATGAACTTCCTGTTTCTGCAGATGTTTCTGGCGCTACTGACGGCATATAGCACAGCAGCATTGGGGCAGCTATTTTTCTTTCATGTAGTTCTCATCAGAAAGGTAATCTATCATTGAGAATCAAAGAAGAACTCTTTCTTATTTCATAACCCTAAGCTGCATACTGAATCTTGCCTGCATTGTCATCATACTAGAAATTGCATAAAATGAAACAATCTCAGTGATTATTAGATCAGTTTTGATATCTTTTATTATCATATTTTTTTGGGTGAACCACAAAAATTTTAACACAATGGTGCTTTCGAGTCATTGGAACAAACAATTTCACACTTGAGACAGTTCTACTTGAGAAATTGTGCTAGAAGAAAACATCATAGGATGGTGAATTGCATAAAATAAAACATTCTTAATGATTATTATTGATTAATAGATCAGTTTTGACATCTTTTATTATTATCTTTTTGGGTGAACCACATAATTCATTTTGGATTTGAATTAAATTACACAGGTAGGATATGCTAAAGGATACATTCAATGACAATCATTAATGTTATAAGATTGTTTAAGCATAAAATTAGTTAATTTTTTTATATAAATTGTGATGATTATTTCTCCTCAACAAATATTCATAACCTTGTTGCTTATCAACTAAATCTATCGTAAAAGACCTTATAAAGTTGTTTGCCCAAAAGATAATGTGGAGAGATGTACAGTATTGCTTACACAATAACTTCTGGCTAGATGGGAACTAAATTCGGGAAGTTGATAGAAAAGGTTTGACATAAATAAGAATATAAAGCAGGCATGAAGATAATTTCAAACCTTAAAAGTAAGTCGAACCACAAGTGATAAAGAAAATGAAATCCGCTAGACTTGCTTCTGGATTTTGCTAATTTGTGTAATATCTGTTTTAACTATGACTGCAGGGAATGAGAACATACGATTACATCCTGGCAATGAGAGAACAAAGCCAGTCGGTTGATCCATTTGATGAGTTGTATTCATCTTCGGATGAAAGTGATGACTTAGACTCACCAGAAAGACCCACTCTGCTGTCTCGGTTCCGATGTCACAAATCTGAAAAGAGCCAAGTAAGATCACCACATGCCTGATTTTTCTGTAGCTAGGAGACTATCTTCATGTGACTTGAAAGGAGAAATTTCCATCTACTCGCAGAGCACCCAAAGATTATCGATAAGAATCGAAAAAGATTCAGACTCCTCAACTCCAAACAAGAAGACAGAATTCCACATCGACCCGTGGAAACTGATCAAAATGAGCAAGGAGAAGACACTGATGGCAGCTGAGAGAGCAAGGGAGAGAATGAGACAGAAATTGACACCCATGGTAGCGACTGGACTGTCCATATCACCACTGAAACCACTGCCGCTGGAGATGAAACAGGGACCATTGATGAACCCAGACGCGAAGAAGGTGATCCTTAGAGACACGACACCTGTTGTCCCGAGGGGGTGGTTTCCAAGTTCACCAAGCAGACGTCTCTCCAGCCCCAGGCGGAGATTCTCAGGGTCTCCTTCTCCAAGGCCTCAAAAGTACAGGAGCAGCTTCGATCCAAAACTGACAGAGGTTTCAAGGGAACTTGAGACATACATTTCCAAGCAGGTGCTGTGCTCTGTTCTTAAACAGGGTGAGGATGATGAGTCTTCTCCGAGATAGCTTGAAGCTACTCAATGTTCACCTTGCTTCCACTGGCTTCCCGCCACCTCTTATTTTACCTTTTCTCATCCTTTGAGAAAGGTTGACTTCAATTCAATTTCAATTAATTCATGTGTAGAAGATATGCCATAGTCAAGTCATCCCAAATTAGTAGCATAGTATGCATATTGAAAAATGTGTTTGTTGTCCATTCGTACCTTGGGTGATGTTGACTTCCACCCTTCATATGTTTTATGCTTCTTCATCAGAGGCATGATTTCATATCCCTGGAAATAAACTGATTAACAGTGAATAACTTTTTGATTACACAATGCTTGTAAAAGAAGAGGCTTCACAACTTTGTGGGAGAATGTAACCTTAACTGGAGGACCTGAATCAGTCAGGAAGCGTAGCTGTCACAGAACCTGTTCATGATCAGTAACTTTCGTCTTCAGTCATAGACAACTCAAACCTCAAGTGAGGGAGAGACGGCAATCTAATAGTAGAAAATTATCTCCAACTTGTGTACACAGTCCATTGAAGAAGGAGCAGCTTGCATCAAATTGCTAATCTGATTCCCTTCTAATGGTGAAACAAATATTGCAGCTTGTATGAGCAAAGGAGATAGTCAACCCAGCCACTACAGAGATGGGATTGTCCAAAGCGGACATTGTCAGTCATATTCGCATAATTACTGGAACAATTTATGGCAAAATCATAGTACAAGGACTTCTTTCTCTACTTTCACTGGTTACAAGTATCTTTCAGTAGAATTTGTGATGTTTAACTCAAAGAACCTCATCCATCATATGGTACCAGAAAAGGAAATAAAACAATCTCATTATACAATCCATAAGTTTGCATCTACCTAAAGGCTTAGAGGTCCTAGAAAGCAAAATGCAATCTTCTGTTTGGAATCTGCTTTACCTGGGGGACATACTGATAGATGAGCTGACAGCGCCTGAAAGCCAGCAAATTTACTCTCTTTTTTCTTGGAAGAACATGAAGATTTAGGAGAGCTTTCATTTTCTTTCACCTCATCCAGAAGACCAATTTTCTGCAATTGTTACAGGCAATTGAATAGCTCATTTTGATCATCAATAATTGAGATGTCATCACCTTCTAGTAGAGTTGCAACTGAGTCACATACGATTAAACCTGTCACATTCGCTTCTGGAGATTATGAAATAGAAAATGAATCAACCAAATCTTTCACGTATCTATTAAAGAATGAATCGTTATGCTGCACATAACCGCATGTGGAAGTGTCTAAATAGCTTCCCATGAACAATCAAAGCTGCCATTGCCACATCTCCAAGCTTCTTTTTCGTCAAATGCTGAACTAAACCAGCCATATAAGTGCTATTTATTGTACAAACAAGTCGAACAACAACGATTGTTAAATTCAAGAGGCAGTGTGACTCCAGTTCTCGTCTAGATAGGGCTCTACACATCCAGTCAGGAAGTCAAAAACCTGAATCAGTAAGGTATCATGGGAATTACCATATCTTTGCTCCCTGCATGAAGAACATGGAAGAAATGAATGATCTTTACAACATCAATTTTACTCAAATTGAAAATTTTGTGCATGACCAGTAGCACAATAATTAGTTCAACCAGCGCATGATCACAGAATTTGCTGGAACAAAGCTATAACATTTTCCTTGTATTAAAGGCAACTAAGACATGCCAAATGGAAAATGGAAGACAAGTCCCAAAAAGTAAGCACCCTGATGTTTTTTTTAAAGAAAAAGCATTCATTACTTGCAGAGGAATATTACAGAACAATGATGAGAGAGGCTCATCAGAAGTCCAAAAAGAAGGTAACCGACAAGTTCTGCACAAGTTAAGGTTCCTGAAAAGAAAGCTAAGTTAAGGTTCCTGAAAAGAAAGCTAACTTAAACTACCTGCAACCTTTAGCAATGCTCTGCTATGTTAGAGACAATAGCTTTCAGGTGCCAATGAGTGCCCTTGACCCCATTAACAAAATTAACCATGTCAGTTGCATCTGTGCAGCCCAAAATTTTAGACATGTTCGCCTACTCTGCAGACTTCAGCCCTTCAGATATTGCTAGACCTTCAGCCTCCAAGGCAGTATGAGATTTACAGTGAGCGTAAACAGCCACCTTTACTGAGTTGGTAGAGTCTTCGACTATAAATTAAATACCTGCATCAGGACAGAGTGAGAGATCCATCACATTCCAGAGTGAGGTCATGTTCCCTACAGGTGCAGAGACTGATACTGTCATTCTGCCTATTGTTCTGCTCAGAACTAAGGTTGGAAGGCCTGGCCTCGTGGTGACAATGTTTGGCTTCATTCTTGTTCAACCAAAGAGTCCACAATCCAATAGAGATGAGGCTGAGAATCCATTTGGAATTAGGTTTGTCAAAACCTCTGCTTTCTTCCAGCCAGGTCCTTGATTCCAAAACTCAAAAAATTGATGGTGGAGGCCAAACTTAAACTGGAGTTCATCCCAAAAGGTTTGAGGAAAGAAGCATTTAAAGAAGATATGATTAGGTGAGCCAATCTAGAGCTTACAAATAGGGCATCCATCAGTCTGAGTGATGATTATGATGCAACCGACCAAAAGTTGGAAGCCTATTCCAACACACCGCAACATAGCCTGTTCTAGTACCTGATGAATTATGAGGCCATATGAATTAACCATTTTTCAGCCACATTGCCATACTAAAAAATCCCACAAATCATAAGGCTAAAGGATGCTGCAATATCTGGGTTTCAGTGAAGCATCATCAGAGTTCAGCACTCTCACTTTGCAACTTTTGATATTGACAGGAAATCACAAATGAAAATCTGATTTCAAACTCGAATAAGGTCGCATGCAGAATTGCAGATTATATATCACTCGAGAATGACATATTTTGTCATGGTAGTCATAATTCTCTCTTAAGAACGTTTCCCATATAGGTTTGAGCTACAGAGCACCAATTAAAATCAATACGGCACAATGAGAATTTGACATCTAGTGATCAACTATGGGTTTATCACCAGCCCCCCAAAATTGATGACAAGTTCCCAGCCAGAGTAACCCCAATCTTCAAAAAGAAGTTTGAGAGACATATTTGCCATCCAATATCAAAGAGTTCCTCATGGTCAAGTAAAATTCCAATTTGAAGTTGCAGTTCGGCTCATGGAAATCAAAGAGCAATCTTTCAAAACTGCCTAGACTTGAAAAGAATTCAGAAGAGGAAAGTATATGCTATAGGGCACTATTCATCTCAAAGCCATGTGATTGCCAAAATCTTCCAGCCCCTCAGCTAATATTTTGCTCACTTTGTCATCACCAAGAGCTTTAAATACATCATCATTTTCATTCCTCCCATCTTTATTATTATTTCCAACAAGCAAAACATGGGTCTCAGCATCTGGGACCCACCCTTTATCAAGCATTGTGTCCAAAAAGTTACAGGCCTCATGCTTGTGTCCCTCTTTCATGAGACTATATATTACTGCGTTACACATTGTGGGACTTAGTAGTCCACATTTCTTGATCAGGCTATCTAAACTATGCATGACCAAATGCAATTGCGAACATCTTGCCAGTCTAACCACGAGTAGCTCAAGTGTTTCAGAGTTAGGAATAAAGCTCTCATGAACCATTTGGTTGAACAAAATTGCAGCCTCTCTCATCATAAACTTGGAACACAAGCTATGAATGAGAATGCAGTATGTCTTCACATCCAATGCACATCCTTCAACCAAAATCTGGGAAAGGAATGTTAAGATATCTTTTTCCTTGTTCAAATCTAAGAGACCAAGCAATATTATGGAAATTGTGACTGAATTAGAAGATGAGCCATTAAAAACAGCGAGAGAACGCACTTTGATGGCTTCCTGCACCTTTCCATTGTGACAGATGCCTTGAATTAATTCACTTAGTGCATTACTAGTAAGCAAATCACCTTTACCAATAATGTGGTAAAATACCTCAGCAGATTCTTGGATCTTCTTCACAACACACAAACCCTCAATCAACTGCGAGCATGACTCTGAATCTAAAGAGAGGTCATACAAACAGGACAGTCTAAAGATACTTAAAGCATTCTCATATGCACCGATCTTACAGTACCCAGTTATAATAGCAGAATAAATAGTTCCATCAACCACAAAAGAAGAAGAAGAAGAAGAAATAATCATTCTTCCCATAACTTGAAATGCTTTTCTGACAAGCCCTTCCTCACAAAGTCCTTTTATAAGAATATACCACGATAAAACATTAGTCAAACCCCCTTCAGCTATTTTCTTCAAGTAAACAGTTGCCTCCTGATATCTGCTGACATTGCAGAAACCTTTGAGCAAGGTGTTGTAAGGCTCGATTTCCAAAACTCGCCCTTCATCCAGGAAGCTCATGGCTTCAGTGAACTTCCCAATGTTGCAGAAACCATCCACAATATCCATGTACATATTAGTTAAAGGAGCAAGGCCTGAGTTTGTGATTTTACGAATAAGTTCTACAGCACTCTCTATTTGTTGATTGGCAGACAAACAATTAATCAGATAGCTATACAAATGTAAATCCAGATTGCCACCTGCATCTTCCCTAATTCTAAGCAACTTAATGACTTCTTTGAATCTGTTGATGCTGCAAAGAAGAGGTATAATACTATTATAGAAATCAAAATGTGGAGAGATTTGTAGATCCAGCATCTGATTCAATAACTCAACTGCTTTGTCTGCTCGTTCACTAGTGTAAAGAGCTTTAATGAGTATCTCAAATGTCTGGCTGTTTGGAAAGCACTGCTTCTTATCCATCCTATGAAACTGGGTTAGCGCTAAGTCCAAGCACCCAATGTCACATAAACCCTTTATTAAGTGATTCAATGTTTCAACATCTGGAAGAATCCCTGCTTTGACCATTTCCTTATAGACAAACATCAACGAGCAAAAATTTCCACCCTGTGAAGCAAAAGCATCTAATAATGTGTTGCATGTTGAGACTGATAACCTGTGTTTTGCCAAATTTGAAATTTTGAAAACCTGTAAAGCTTCTACAGGCCTATAATTTTTACAAAATGCATGGATCAAGTAATCAAAGGTCTGTTCTATATTTTGAAGTTGTAAATTAACCATCTCGTTCAAAAGAACCTCCATTTCTTCCTGATCTCCCACCATTCCCAACTTAAAAATCATATGGGCATAAGTCTCAGCTGTCTGCTGGAACCTTTTCTGCCTCGAAGCCCACTTAAACACCTTAAGAGCCAAGGTCACATCAGATGTAGAATCCAAGACATGAACAAGTCTGTCGGGATGAAGCCGATTCTTAAGCACCTGTACCGCAGATACAAACTCAGCAGAATCTGGAGCGTCTTTGTCATCTTTGGGAGGACCCTGAACAAGTGCCGCACTTGCAATTGTGTAAGAACGATAATTTAGGGAGACCCAGATGGGAAGATGCCTCCGAATAACGAAGATTGGAGACTTTGCTGTCATTTCATCGAACAAGTGAAGGGCAAGAATTCCGTTCCCGTCGAGCCTACCGCAAAAGAGAATTGACCACCAGGTAAAGATGAATTACAACTTATCGCGCATAAAATATCAATCGCGACCGTAGGTGGAAGCAGCAGAACATGTCATAACAAGAATTCCCACCAATCCCCGCATAAAAGATTAAGCTGGAAAGAGAAATCTCGAAGCGCATGATGGACTATTACAAAGGCCATTACCAATTGATTCACACACGAAAGAACAGGAGGCAAGAAATCGGCTGACCTTGAACTGGAACGAACATTGGCATCGTGCTATGCCGTAAAGATTAAGACGTGACATGGATCTCGGGAAACCGATCGAGTCGAAAGGATCGGCGTCGGGGGAGGCGATCGATATGGTAGGATTTATGGTGGGGCGCCTCTTTTGTGGGCCTGAAACCCACAGGAGACGAGGAGGGAAGGGGAGATGCGAGCAACGCTTCGAGATCGCGACGCGTCGGTTTTCGCTTGTTTTCACTTTGACCCGCTGTTCGAGTCACCCCGACGCCTGTGGGTGTTTTTGTTCTCGATGATGATGATGATGATGATGATGATGATGATGATGATGATGATGATGATGATGATGATGATGATGATGATGATGATGATGATGATAATAATAATAATAATAATAATAATAATAATAATAATAATAATGACGATGATAAGAGAAAATTTATTTTCTTATATTTTGATGGGTTAATTATAGATTATATCTCTGTATTTAAGAAAAAAAATATTTAATTTTATTAATAAAAATACCACACATCATAAATCAAAATGAAGCAGAATTAACACGCGATAAATATTACGATATTTTTTATTATTAGAGTCGATAAAATAAAAAAAAATTAAATATTTTACTTTCATAAATATAAAGATCCTAATATAATTTTTAAATATATAAATATTAAAATACTAAATAAGTCTAATTATATGAAGTAATATAGTTGGTAAAGAATATTGACCGTATCATCCCATGTATTTGTGAATGATAAATGCTAATGTATTTAGATTATTTAGGCTGATCTCATGCACTCTCGACAGTTTTCTTCTATTCAAGTGAGTAGAGTCATATTTCAGCTTGATCACAAATAATTCACAGATATGGTTTGGTTCATTAGCAATTAATTCCACACTTGATCAGCATTAATGCAACCCAACATCCTCCTGCAGTATACAGCTAAAATTATAAATCAAGAGCATGAGAACAAAGAAGGCAAATAAGACGGGGGTTTAGACCACAAACCACAGCCTCACCAAATTGCAATGGGTAGAGATTTCAATCCTATAAAATCTTGAGTTCAACAAAACCAACCAAATGCAAACAGATTGTCAATGTTAACATAGCAATCATGCAAATTTTAAGCTGCCCACACTGCAGAACAAATTCCATGGCCCCTCAAACACACATTTGACATATGAGGGATTTGAAGGAGAGTACAAGACCAGTCATTCATTTGATAATACTCCAAAGCTGTATTAGTTATTGTGTCAAAAATATCCATTTGATAAAATAAAATATAAGTAAACAATATCCATGGATGCAATAAATCGTTCGTAAAATATAAATATCTAGATATTTTTATAGCAATTTGATAATCAAGTCGATGTCGCTTCCAACACCGACACTCGGACCAAAAGAGAAACCCCATATCCGAAAGTACACAGCTACCATGAATGATCCAACTGAGAGTGCAGAGAAATGAAGTTTCCTGAGTGAAGTAGAAGTCTCGATCTTCTCATCAGGGTCTGTCTGGTCTGATCTTCGCAATGGTGTCATTAGCTCGTCTAAGAATCAATAACCCTCCGCGCGAAAGACGGCAAGCAAAATGCAGCAGAATGAATCTGGGAAAGGCAACAGAGATTGCTAAGAAAAAAAGATGGAGAAAACATTGAAGAAAAGTTTAGAATGAGAGGTACCTCAGAGTTGTAGAACTTTAAAGGTCCTACGGACTTGTTGGAATTCTCAGCCTCATCTATGTTGTACACAGGATGTTGGAAATCAACAGGTGGCCCTTCGGTGGAGCAAAGCATGAAGCCAATCACTCCGCTGAATTCACAAATCAAGAGTGCAACATGAAACTATTTTCCTAAATAACTAACAAGAGAGTAGACTGCTCGAAAAAAGAGAAAATATAGATTTGTTCATGCCTTGGATATGTAGGTACTGTTGTCCAAGCATAACTCACAGAGCCCTTAAAAACTTGGCGACAATTAGAAACAATGTCTTCAATTATGTGCATATGAAGCCATATGCTTTCTGCCTGAGTGCATACAACTCCTCCTGGACGAAGAGCATTGGCAACCGATTCGAAGAAAGGCTTCTCGAAAAGTTCTTTAGCGGGACCTGATCAAACAAATAAAAGAAGTAAGACAACCTCAGGAAGCAACAGTGAAAAAAGAAAATCATAGATCTTACCTATTGGATCAGAAGAATCCACAATGATCGCATCATAAGTACCTTCAGGAACGTTCTTTAGGAATGCAACTCCTACATGTTTTGGAACAACGAAATCAACTAAACTGAGAATAAATTCAATGTTGCATATATCAACAAGGTTAAGCCAATAGCTAAATTACACATATAATTTTGTTGTGAAGTCCAAAAGCCAGTGATATGACATGCATATCGATAAAAAAATTTGCAAATGTTACCATAGGGTCCAATTAGAAAAAGACGCTGACCCTTGCTCAAAATTATTAGGTCATATTGGAATTCATATATATGATATGGGCTGATACCACAATAAATAGTTGACGCAAGCACTGAACACTTGGCTTAGTCACATTCGAGGAAGCAATTACAGGTTAAAGACTAGGCAAATGGTCTGATCATAACATTTCTCACCAACTTGAGCAGAATAATTGTATAACAATTGCCATAAGTTACTTACCATCACCAACATGAAGAGTCACACGAGGATCTTCATATCCAACAGCCATGTTGGGGAAGAATTCCTTAGAAACCTATTTTAAATAAGAAGTCAAACAAAAATGAAAAAAATAATTAACTTTTACATGATATTTTAAGTCATAAAAAGCATATAAGAGATTTAATGCAATCTACGGCAGCAACAACAAGCCAAATGTCCCAAATAATGTGATCTATTGAACAGAAGAAAAAAAATATACACAGTCTTATCTGGTAACAAGTCATCCTCACATTCCATCCCCAAATGTGAGATGGAGGAAAAGTCACGTATAGCTTCCACAAGAAGAGTCATTTGAATCAGCATCACTAAGATTAGTCGAAAATCTTCTTCATGCAGTGCTATCATGATTTAGTTACTTTTAATAGTTATCGTTTGTTATTTAACTTAGCAGCAACACACTCTGCTCCAGCTTTTTGCTAAATCCATTTGACCTTATCTTTTTGTGTCAAAAAAATTCTTGAATAAATACAGTATAGAAGTTTTTATTTTCTATTAACAAGATGAATATGAGAAGTAAATTGAAGGTTCAGGCAACCAAGTTGATCCATGGAAATGATTCTCAGACTTGTAAAGTTGATTTGAATTTGCTACAATCTATATATGCCTGGTTCACTTGTGTCATAATTAATAGTTCCGATTTAGCAAATTGCAGCTATTAGAAACCCTAGGTGAGCATCAAACCTATTGGAGCCAGATCTTTCAATAAAAATCAAACTACTGTGGATTCGTGGAAAGAGGTAACAGATTGTCTAGTGAATGTCGATTGCAAATGAAATTGTCCTTTGGAACTCAGATCCATAAGACAGGAACTGCAGATATCATCAAACACCTAAGTGACTATTGAAATAGTACATAGATATAGCTCTGTAAAATTTACTAAAAGCTGCATGGTGTTGAGTTATTTCGTGGATCCCCGTCTTAAAATAAATCCAGGCCATCAAAAGAATATTCAGGATGACCATTCATGCACCAGTTGGTGCTTGATGGATGTTTGTGAAGGAGTTAAATAAAATTAAATTAGGACCTTTGCGCACAATGGTATGCTTCGAGAAAATTACATGAAAAGATATGAGTAGCAAATCTTTAGCTTGTCTAAAGATTATCCAACCTTTAAGTATTGTGTTAAAGGGAAAAATAGTAGAAAAGGACAATTAGTAGAAAGCCCTAATCTTCTGTAAAAAGTTTCAGCAGCATCATGAGCGTACCAGCAAACAGGTTCCAATACAGATTGTCTGCCGGTAGATTCTCAATAAATATAACTACAAAGAGGATCTTGGAGAATGTTATTTGCAGTGTTTTAGAGTGACCTTCATTCCAATAAAGCCAGATATCTACATCCATGTATTTTTTATGCACTCCGAATTATGAAGAACACCAAATTAAAGCATTAGAATAGGCTTATGAGCAAAAGCTACAGGTACTAAAAAGTAACAAGTATGATCTACTCACATCTATAACCATTTTATCAATTTCACATATGTCGATTTGCTCCACAGAAGAATAACGTGATACTTCTCGTAGAACACCACCATCACCGCCTCCAATGACCAGAACCTGGAATGATGACATTTTAATCCAACTATGAATACACAACAAAATGTATCAAAAAACTAAAGTTCTTGTCAGATTGTATGTTTGTAGTGGCAAAAGAACAAATTCACCATAGCCACCAAACGGTCAAGTTTAATGGATCCCATAATATACAAAATTTCAAACTATATAGCTCAAAGAACTTATCAACCATTGGCTCCCTTATGGCATGGCCGTCAATGTGGCAGAACTAGTAATTTACTATTTTAACAATCCAACCATTTAAACAAAGAGTCAAAGAGAGAACAAAATGAGATGTTCATTATCTTTTCATCAGATGGATAGCACCATAAGTTGGAATACTAACTAAGATCTTCTCCATTTTATGTAGCAGCTATATAGCACTATGGGAAAAGAAAATGAATTTTCATGGTTTCAAGAGAAAGCTACAGAATTTGCACGAAATATATGTAACTCAAAGTTCAGAAATAAACCTTTTTAGGGTTCAGGATAGAGCAAAGTGGAATATGAGTAATCATTTCTTGGTAAGCACACTCATCCCTCTCTGTCAATTGAATGACCCCATCCAAGACGAGAACTTTCCCATAAGTGGAAGACTGACATTAAAAATAACATTAGAAGTAGCAAATGCGATCACAAAATTGGGATATTTATCATGTTAACACCAGAATTAAGATTGTTTACTTGGATAGAGTACCTGAAACACCACAACATTTTGGAAGTCTGATTTTCCTTGAAATAAGACCTTCTCCACTTTTAACGAGTGGGCCTCTCCTGCAAATAGCAGTGCAAAAACTTACATACTAACTGTTGAACAATATAAGCTACCAGTATGATTTCATACATTTTTTATGCTTTTTGACAATCTTTACCTTCAAACGTTCACTTTTTAAGTTATATAGAAAATTTAAATACTTCCAGATTTCTAGAACACCATTATTTTCACATCCAGCATGTAACTTCCCACCGAATAATCCAAAAGGATCGTCCAAGTTTTCTTCTGGATCAACTACTCTATAGGATATCAGGAAAAAATATATATAATTAAAATCTTGCATGTTTCCCAATGGAAACTATAGGAAGAGACAAAATGAGCCATCAAATTTTGTTCAGATGGTACACAAACAAATATAACTAACAGGAGGCAGTATGGCCATGTAAGGTTCGTAAGCATGAAAATATATAACCTTCATATTTTTATTTTCATCTCATTTGGAGGATCTTAAACTACCCTCAGAGATGTGGCTTGTTAGTCAGTTGGCACCATAGGTATACTCCTAAATCTTTGGCCACTACAGAAAGCAACACGAACATTTCGAGAACCAGTTTTACATAGCATGAAGCTATTACCAAATTGCCGACATTCAAGTGTTCCAATAAAGGACCAGTCTACAGCTTGAAACCAAATAGACTAGAACCACTAACGCACAGAATCTGGAAAAAAAGTAAATTATCTAAAATGCTGAAGTGAACTACAAGCTCTATACAAAGACATTGGTTCAAAGACGTCATTATCAAAGCAAAGAAACATAAGATTTCAGTAAGCTTATCCAGATTTCCTCAACTATTTACTAGAGAAAACATGAACGGCAATCTCCCAGCCAAATGGGCAGACGAGCTAAATCAACGCTACAATGCAGAAAACAAAGAGAAATATCAACAGAATCATCCAAGATAGGCAAAATGGTAATGTCTAACGATCATCTACCGAGTTATCAAAGATAAAAAAACAGATAGACCAATTAAAAATAAATCGATCAATCTTTTTTGACACACAACAAATAACGGATAGAAACACATATATCCCCTGTGAAAGCACAAAAAGGTAAAGAAAACAGAATCTTAAAAAAATACAAAGGCGATTTTTTTATAGTGCAAAAAACAATGTCCAAAAACCTATCTAGGGCGATAGACATCTCTCGCTTTCATAGATACACTGGCATGTTCTTCCACCCCCTCTAGTCATCAATGTTTAGCAAGCCAAAAAATAGTAGACACCTCAATCACGGCAACTAAAACCCTGAGACAACAATCTAAATAGCACGATCCGTAGAAGATAAATCATCAGAAATTCAGATAACAAATTCCAAATAGAAACAAACAACAAAAACAGAATCTTGAAATAAAAGACAAAGAATTTTGAGTGCAAAAAACAGGGTAACAAAAGACGTATGTAGATCGGCATCTCCCTCGCTTTCATAGCTACGATTACAAGCACTTCGCTCCCACACCCAGCAATGTTTAGCAAGCCAAAAAGACAGTAGAAATCTCAATCCAAATAGAACGCAACCCGAAGCAGGGGAATCAAAACGATTCCAGATAAAGGGAGCCCGACCTGGCCACATGGGGTTGATCTCGGAGAACCACCCGGGCATGATGGCCGATAAGCCATCGTTCGTCAGGCCCCCGTTGACCTGCTGCACCGCGCCACCGACCTTCTCCTTCTCCCCTCCTCCTACCTTGACGCCGCCTTCCACTTCCATGTCCGCAACACGGTTCTCTCTCTCTCTCTTCTCTCTCTCTCTTTCTGGCTCTGTTTCGACGCGTAGCGCTCGGCTCTATTTATAGAGCATCAAAACACATGATAGAAACCTAACTCCTTTCTCGCCATATGATGTCCCCAATTTGTAGAGGACTAATTAGTTTACTTTCTTGGCATTGTAATTTATATAAATCATAATAGAAGTCGAATTAGAAAAAAAAAATCATAATACAAATCTAATTTTAATGTATATAAATCATAATAATAATAAATAAAAATATAAATTAATTCCGAATAAATATATTATTGATATGTTTGGGTTTTTTTCAATTTTTGAAATGATAAGGTCAAATAATATTAATCAAAATTTAATATAATATAATTTTTCAAATTTATTTTTAAATATAGGTTTAAATTAAATTTAGATTATTAAATATAAAAGTCACTAACTAACTTGTATAACGTAATAATGTATTGTTCTATAGCATTTTATTTATTTATTTATTTATCTATACATCTTCATATTTTATGGGGGCATGACACTAACATATGGTTTCTTTTTCTTCCATTTCAAAATTCTTTTTATATATATATATATATATTAATCGAGATTATGAATGATATGAAACACATCAAAGAAAGATATGTGACAAATTGACAAGAAAAATTGGAATTCACGTATTTATTGAATTTCAAATTTCTAGGAAAAAATTCTTTCATGAAAAATAATGATAAAAACGATTTTATAAAATAATTATACAATATACAAAAAAAGTTAGAAATCAGTGGTTGTCACCGATATTCTGGTTGATATTCCGATGCTCTTTTTTATGACAAGTATATAATGAGCGGCGATGGCGTGGCGGTGGTGGCGGCGGTGGTGGTGGTGGTGGTGGTCACAACGTATTGGATTGAGTGATGCCATTGGAATAATAGTCCAACAATGGCACCAATTTGTAGGATTATAATACGTCATTAAATGCCTTTGGCCAAAACATAGGGTTTCATGTTTGTTGTCTTCTTCCTTTTGCTTTCTTCGATTAGATTCCCGTCCTATCTCACCCACCAATTGGGACCTATTGTCCATAAATATATATTATATGCTATCATCTCTATCACTTCTGATTCGTTTTTTATTTTACTAACCAAGAAAAAAATTTAATAAAAATCAACTACTCAAGTAAGTTATTAGACTTAATAAGTATATTATGACATTTTTATTTTTATTTTTCAAAATTAATAATGATATATTTTTAATGCTAAGTTATTCTAGAGATATTAGATTTAATGAATATATTAAATTATTTTTAATAATTTATGCTTTTGATGTTAGTGGTAGCTTTGAATTTTACACCACAAGTGATTTCATCAACCTAAAATAAATTGTGAGTTGACGTCGTTGACTTGTGCTTCCGGTCGATTGTAATATATTCTCGTTGACCTTTACACTCCATTCTGTGACTCAAGATTGACTTATTGGGTGTTTCTTTTGGGCATTGATTGGTACGACGGTCGGCTTAATTAGTTAAATAG
The DNA here is from genome assembly GCF_036884655.1 of Musa acuminata AAA Group. NCBI lineage: Eukaryota > Viridiplantae > Streptophyta > Magnoliopsida > Zingiberales > Musaceae > Musa > Musa acuminata. The sequence continues at coordinate 8,268,438 of NC_088349.1, forward strand.
AAACAATGAATAGACATTATTATCGATATTTTTATTTGATGGATGTTAAGACAGACGCATCATGCTTGAGAAATTATTATACTGAGATCGATGTGTACTATGTTATGTGTTGTTTGGTTAGGATATGGGAGATCGATGTGTTTTGAGCTTTTATCATGGATAAACATATTGCATATAGAAAGTATTTTGTTTAATAAATATCTCATATGAATATAGGATATACTCAGGATATGGTTTATTTAATTAGAGCATATCAATTTCTTTCCTACTTATATCTTAGATGTATCGCTCTTATGATATATTTTATCCAATTAAGATACGTTGAACACTTTTATATTTTATGTTTTGAGGGTACGATTAGGTGGATATGAAGCACATTAATGCTTATATTTACATTACATGATCTCAAAACTAACCAACTTAAATATGAATTAAAAGACATAATTACTTTTATAAATCTTACTTACTTAGATGGCTTGTAACTTCGTTAAATAAGAATACTACTAACTCTATCGAATCATAAAATTACCTCTATTTAGTCATGCTAGTGTTTAGTAAGGTAAAGAATGGTGATGTGTTATACGTTATATTCGAACTTTAGAATAATATATTTTATTAGTATAATAATTGATTTTTTTTTTCACTTTACATTTAACCTTTATCATCGATTTATGCATGTAAATAGTGATATTTCGTAAAAGAAAATTTGTAATTATAATTGCGCATACACACGGATTCGGGCACAAGAAATGTGCAAAGATCCGTGAGCCTGGATCCGACCCGATTCAAATAATGACCAAGGCTTCCCCATGAAACGTGGCACTGCTGTTATCCGTGATACGTATCAGGTGGCCCACGGAAACGTGGTTGGCCCCACTGCGGAGAAAAGATCAGCACCATCCGTCGCACGATTACGCGATCTCTCATCCTAATTGCTGGCTTCGTGATGTAGCCAATCGCTATGCTTCTTGGCGGTCACTTGTAACTTTCCCATCCCTTCCCTCCCCCCAAACACCAAACTCCAACACTTTCCACGCCTCGCCTTTCTCCACGCGTCCTTTTAGCTTCCTTTCTACTTCGCCGCACCGAGCGAAGAGAAACCCCTCAACCCGTCTTCTGTGTCAGTCACAAATACCCTAATAATTGGAAGGTATTTTCCGTCCCTTTCTTAGTCGCCTCAAATGGATCCTACCGCCCTTTGCCGCGGCACCGGCCCGGCGACGCTCGTCATCGACCTGAACGAGGTCATCCCTCCCGCCGACTCCTCGCCCACAAGATATCCACTCCGGGTAATCGATAAGATTCAAACGATCTGAAGTTGGCCCGCACCTGTGCGGTTCCGGAGTCATCATCGAGGCCATTAGTTGATGAGATTTCTAAGACTACGATCGACGATGCATCTTGCACGTGATTTTCCAGTGTTAAGTGGTGTGGTTGTATTCTTGATTCTTCTTCTTCTTCTTATTGCATCTGGTTCTCCATAATGATCACATGAAACGCAGCAGCTCCTGGTTGTTCATGCTTAAAATCCTTGCTTTTGTAAGATTAACATAGCTGTGACCAATTGCTCTAAAATCACATGCAAAATTTTGGTTAATACTGTTATCTTTTGTGACTATGATGGGATAACTAGCCCACGAACTTTATTAAGCCTATGAACTTTGGGCCTATGAATCTTCCATTAAACTCAGCTGCTCCTGGTTGTTCATGCTTAAAATCCTTGCTTTTGGAAGATTAACATAGCTGTGACCAATTGCTCTAAAATCACATGCAAAATTTGCGTTAATATTGTTATCTTTTGTGACTATGATTGGATAACTAGCCTACGAATTTTTGGGCCTGAATCACTGGCCCAAAAGCTTATAAGCTGATTATAGTACACCCATCAAACTTTCCTCTTCTCATACTTTGATGCGGGACTAAACTTGGGGATGTTACACAAATGTATGAGTCTATTCTCTATCTGAAAGCTTCCGTATGTCTCTGTGTGATCGAAAATATTCTCAGGAAAAATAAGATCTGTTTTATTATCAATATATCTGATACCACTTGTGCATGAGGTTGTGAAACAGCATATAGGTTGCCTGATAACTTTAAGTTTTAGGAAACTCTCTTCCTTTTTTTTTCTGATAAATTATTGAGTTTTGTGGATTTTATCAAATTTCTAATGTTCTATTAGTGGTTTTGCATCTTTAGATATGCTTGTATGTCTACCTGACCAATGTGTAGCTTACAGCTGCAAAGGCATGATTATATGTCACAGTAGTTACCAGAGACTCTTAAATCTTGCTAGGATTCTGTGGTTGGAGGTTGATATCATGTTCTTGCTTTGAGAGGTCTTCTTATTGGTCTCCTGGATTTGGTTCAGATTTCAAGTCCTGTATATGATAAGTCACTTTCGTTGACCATAATGGTCCAAGTCTCTTAATGCCTGTGATAAACTTAACTCGGACATTTTAGCTTTCTGCAATCATATTTCTTTTTTCTGGTCTTCCAGATGGTTCAAGCAATAACCCTGTTTGAGAGCATGATCAAAACTGAGTACCTGGAAATGGGTGGTGGTACTGGTAGCTTTCATATTGCTGCAACAAAGGCATCTGCGGTTTCTTCCCTTGCTCTCTGCATTTATACTCTTGATGATTCTATCATCTACGGGAAGGGCCAGGTTCCTGAGTCAGATCCCATAGAGAATCTGAAGTTGACAACCAAGTTAAGAAGAGAAAATATATTTGAAGTATAATTGTAGAGATATTATGCATTATGTTAATGTGAGTTTTGAATTGATAGACATGGCAGCTTGATAATTTGTTATGGCTGTCATCAATAGTCATTATCTCAGAAGATATAAGCTGGAGAACTAATGCATTGCTATTGCTGCACAGGCATCGTGGATATACGTTTGAATGTAAAACTGACATCACTGACATGATCTTTGCCTCGTTCAGAACTGGAGATCTATTAATGATTTCTATATTTCAGGCAGACTCAGAGAAGGATAAACTCTGAGGTGGTGCACTAGCTTCAATTTGATAGCTCAGTGCATGCATTTTTCTGAGGAGGTTGACTCAGAGTGATTTATACAACATACAAATGCAACCAATATAAAGGCTGATGCTGCATCTGATTGAAGTCAATTACGATACTGACCAATTGTTTCTATACATTTCTCTCTCTTACTAGTGCATGCACACACAGCTGTCAGACATATCTTTCATCCTTTCCAGCATTTGTGATGATATGGCTATAGTTTATGTTTATGGATAAGGTTGCAGTTCCTCTGTGTACAAAAACGGGCAATTAGTTTCATCTTTTATTTTGTACCTTGCATCACAGGACATGAGTAGCAGCTACTACTGCTGTTTTTGTTTTAGGTTTTTATTAAATAGTTATGTTGATATAGCTTTTTTCTGTTGAGTGCCTGTTCTTTTCTACATGGATGTGCAGATGTTGTCTTGGACTTTAGCAAAGAAAGTTTGGTGTTTCTACACAGTTGCTCCACTTAAAGTAGGCTGATCAAGGATACTTCCAAGCATGTCATACGTTTTGCTACAGAATAGTCTGCAACAAATCTTATTGTAAGGTGATGAAACCATTGCAAGGTAATCTCGACCAGCTTATGTTACTTAGGTTCTAAAATTATTTGTAGTAGTTTTATATCATGCACTCTAATGCTGACATTTTTATCATAAAATTATTACATGTAATCTATTTCTTCATGTTCTTGTAATGCCTGCCTCTGGTTGGACACCAATATGATCTTGTTAGGAATAATTCTCTCTTCTCTTTGTTTATCTGTGCTTCAGCAACATGCAACACTGGTCCAAAAGGAGTGCTACTTGTTGATGGAAGACTACTCTCTCTCTCTCTCTCCACTCTGGGTCAGTATCATTTGATCAACCCTATCTATCATATCACTGTTGTTGTACACCATTATAATCTTGTTAGAAATAATTCTCTCTTCTTTGTTTTTCTGTGCAGCGTTTCTGTAACATGCAACGCTGGTCCAAAAGGAGTGATGCTTGTTGATGGGAGTCTTTTTTTTTTTTTTCTCTCTCTATCAACTGGATCAGAATCATTTGATCAACCCTCTCTATATCATATAATCAATTAATTGCCGTCCGTCGGTCTTTGAGATCCGTGCAGCGGAGGAATAGGATAGAGGGGGTCGATGCCTACGGTGCACACGTGTCGAGCTGTCTTGGCCTGCACACGCCGCACGTCGGTACAAAACAGCTACTTGTATCGGTTCGATGGATCCTCCTATCCCTTTCGCTGCTGCATCATCTCGTGCCTTGTTGGCGCAAAACGAGACGTCTTCACATGGCGCCAGTTGTCACGGGCGGCCTCTCCCTCTCCTCTCGCTCTCTCTCTCTCTCTGGGGCTCTCACCCCTGCAATCTAGGGTTACTTGATCTGTTCGGGTTTTTACCCTCCATTGTATTTTGATTCCTTCCCTAACAATTCCTGCCCCCATTTCACATCAACGTGCTCATCATGTCGCTGCTCCTTCCTGCCTCCATCACGTATCGCTTTCCTTGGCCCAAAAAGGTTGTAGGTTCCTTGTGTCAACGCTTTTCTCATACGGGAAGAGTGGGATGTAGTATAGTTCTCTGATATCGTTTGTTTTTGTTGCTATCCGTCTCTCTTGTCTGTAAAAGAAAGAAAGCAAGAAAGAAAGGTGATGTCTGGACGCAGCGGTTTATCGATCTTTTCCTGGCCTTGTTGGATTTGGTTCTGATCTGGTTGGGAGTTCGAGGGTGCAAAGCTGGAATCGGTCGATAAACCTCTGCATCCGGTGTTTGTAACCTTTCACGCTCTTACTCGTTTCTATATAAAAAATCCCCGGTTTTGTTTTCAGACTTCCTCAATAACTTTTTAAGTAGGTGAGTCGTGACTTGAGAGATCGGTGTAACGCGAGCTGTAGGCTTTATTCTTGGAAAATGTTTGTATAATGCTTCACTGCTTTTGGCTAAGGAAGCCTCTTTTTCTTCAGAAGTCTTTCAGTCTCTTAAATATGTAAGGCTAGTTTTGTTAGTGCTGTTTATGTGATGTGCATTTTAGATGGTGCTACTATATTTCTTCCAAATGTTTTAGTTCTATTTTATGTTTTTGTTGCTGAGATTTGTTGCCAAAATATGTTATTTATTGAAATTTTCTTTTGGCACTCGGAGCCGCTTTTCTTTGTCAGAATCAGGGATCAGGGTTTGGCATATGCTTTGAGATGTTTGAAGCGGAGGCTTTGATGGAGAAACTAAAGTAGAATCTGACTAAGTATATGTGACTGAAAGGAATGGTTCCTTACAGACGTGATTGAAATATGTTTCTTGTTTTGGTGGTTTAAGACTGACTACATGATTTTTCTTGTTCCCATAACACCAAAACTAGTATGTAAATGCTTGATCTATAAATTTTAGCTAATAGAGGATTCTCTGCAGTTTTCATTATCAAAAGTAGAGCACTTCAGATATCAAATGTAATATCCGGTGTCTATTTTTGGTAAGCGCAACAAAAACATGATCAGTAAATTTCAGTTATAGATCATTTAGTCCCCTGATGCTGGGAACTAAATGAGAATGCATGATCTATAAATTTCAGTTAATAAGGATCCACTGTAGTCATTTATGTTTGCACTTTGTAAGTTTGAACTTAAGATACTCAGATATTCCTGGTGATATTTTATCGAACAATCTTTATTGAAGCAACGAGTCACCTATATTTTACACCCCCGCAAAATTCTTTGATATATATTTTATGTATGTAGTTCTTGGCCATGTATTATCGTGAATAGTTTCAAACATGTATCCTTGAACACATTCTGCATAAATAAATGGAATTCTGTTTTTGTTTCTTGGCTGAAGTACAATAAGTGCATCGTTATAAATTACCGAAGTTCAACATAAAAATGTTGATATTGTAAGTAGACAAACATTTAGGAATACTTTGTGAATTTTTGTTCTTTAACTAATGTAAATGTAACTGAAACGATGCATGTCTAGGTCATATTGCAGAATATATTTTATCACATCCACAAATTTCATAATAACTAGTTAATGTAGTTTAGCATGAAAGTTTTTTTCGTTTTTATGTTTAGCATGAAAGTTGCTTCTAGGATTTTCTAAGTTTTTTCCCTTCTGGTCTAGAAGAGGGAGAAGTATTTGTAGGCTTGCATACCATCAGATTATTTAGTTCTCGCAGATTACTAAACACCATGATTGTCCACTATTGTAACTGTTTCTTGTGTTTTTTGCTTTCTTTCCGTATAATCTACGGTGCTCGTCCGCTGGGCATTTTATTTCAGCTCATCTGAAGCTTCAGATCACCATCTGCCATGTCTGCCTGTGCTTTTGATATTTCCTTTTGGTGGTTTCACACATCCTAATTTGGCTATATGCCTTATCTTGTTCATGTTCTTCCCTCAGCTTATCTGGATATTAAAGAAGTTGCTTTTATACCATTAAAGTCTGTTGCGGAATGCTTCACTTGATCTCTATAAAATGGTTCTGTTTTTAGGATAAGTTTATTAATGCGCAAAATCTGCTTTTGATCTTAGTCACAGTGTAAGGTGCAGATGATGATTTTATTTCTCTGACTGGCCTAATTAGTACACTGCTGTTGCAATGTTTTGTTTGACTTCGTCCTTTATGTTCTATAATCTGCACTCTAGTCTTGATTTTTGGGCATTTTCATGGTTTTAAGCGTGTGGTTTTCATGGGTGCATGACGAAATATTCTTCCTCTGAACTTCAGGTTTTGAGCATAATTTGTTTCGGAACACCTGCTCTGGTTTTCTCGTCATATATGTTCTTTTTCTTTTCAGTTCATCTGTATTCACTTTTTTCGTGTTGAGCTATTGGAACCTATCTATTGCAAAACTACTAAATTTTTATTGGCTTATGGTTTTGGCATTACGACATGCAAAACATTTGCTTATGTTTGTTTGATCTCGGAAAAGATCAATGTGTAACGAGGATACCATGAGACAATACAGTAATGCTTGCTAAAATATGCTCCTCGTATTGGAAATATAGTAATAATTAGGTTGGAAAAAGGCATCCTAGAACCTGAATACTCAAATTTGTAAGAGAGTTTTGGGTGATTCTTTTGGTGTTCTAACGCTTGTTATGTTCAGCCTCACAAGATTCTTTACGAAAATATTCTTGATCTTCTATGTTCATATTTTATCACCTTGCTGAAGCAATTCATGGTTTCAACCTATCGTATAAGATTTTTTCCCTCACTGGGTGGTTAGCCTAATTTAATTTAAACGTCGGCTTATCGTTCTTCTGCGGCTATGGACCTCTTTATTTGTTTCATGTATTATAATGTCATGTCCATCACTATCTATTTCATCAGGAATTTTCAGCTTTAATCTCGCCACAGAATTTTGAGACACTTTCCAGTTTTGCTGTATTGGTTGTTGTCACATGAGATGCAACGAATGGCTGCATCCGAGCTTCCTGGTGCTATTTTTCTGATTTCATCCTTGGATGCTCTTTGAGCATGTCAGAAAACCTTGGCCGTGGACTTCTTTCAGTGAGGCAGGTTTTTCATGTGCTTCAGCTTCATTGTCAGATGTGCTGACATTTCTGAAACCACAAGGACTTTTTATGTGAAATTACAGCTGTTTTGTTTGGAAAGGGTTCCCTGCCACAGTGATTATTCGATAAACAGCAGTCGCTCGTCTCTCGCTCATTCACCAACTACTGATCATTATGAATCGGTCTCCTTTTCGTGTACATTATTTGTTTGCTTCTTCCCATTTCAGTGAACCTACTAGTCCTGAGTATAGTAATTGCAGCACTGTTGTATGATTGTTCTGTTCTGGTGCAGTACACGATCCATTGGGGAATTCCCATGCCCGATGGAAAGAAACATAAAGATATTTCATATGTTCTCTTTTGTGCAAACAGTGGACCGGCATGCTTAACTCATTCATGGGAAGAGAAGAGGATCCCAGACATCGGCAAAGCACAAACAGTTTCTTGGCAGGGAAGATCTAATCATTCGATCAAGACCATATATGGTCAACTGTAAACATGACTCTTGATGAGATGGCAAACTTGTTGCATCGTAACACTCTTTATGTTCATGATTGCGATATGTTATCAACGTGAGAGCATGTCGTTCTTCGGCCCCAAAAGGTTTTGCGTCGCAAGGCATCATCAATCGAGCAACTAAATGCTACTCATAGTCTCCCCGAACTTTTGTGGTGGCCCACTACGGCCCACGGACCCGAAGGTTCTAATAATAATTTAAATCATCTAGTAAGCACGAAAATTTTCATGCGTGCGTGCAAAAGCCGCCGTCCACGTGTCGCACTTGGATCGTCTCCACTGGGCGGCAGATATTGGTCTGGAGATTCGTGCGGATGAGTCCGGTGACCGCAACCACGCTCACCGCCGTGCCCGCACCCCGAATCGCAGAGCTAATAACGCCACTTGATGCAGATTTCCCAAACCCTACTCTGCTCGTTCTCCGGCGCGCGAGCCGCCGCCTCCGACGAACCATAACGCTTCTTCCTCCGTCCACGGTGAGTTTCTTTTCAATTTGCTTATCTTCTTTTCTTCGCTCGGTCTCGACCCTTAGGGTTAGGGTTCCTCGCTGGCGCTTTCCTCTTCGCCGTGTTTGTTTGTCTTGCTCGAGCCCTCTTTTTCGGTGTAATTTGGGAGATTATTCTTCTCCTTGATGCGTTCTGCCTGCATCGGTCTTAAATTATTACGTGTTAGTTGATGTGTTATTATATGCTTTCAAGCAACATCGACGTTGATCTGCCGTGGGCATCCAATTTCATAAAGCACACAATAATCCTAGCCAACTGGTACTCGTTTGACATGGATCTCCTGTGGACTGAGTGCAGTCGTGATTTGCTATCTTTGAATGATTTTTTTTTCTTCAGGTTCTTTAGGGTTCTTCTCGAGTGAAACGAGAGTTAAAACTAAGAAATGGTTGTCAAAATGTCCAGCGTTTTTGGGCAAATCTAGAAAAAGAAGTTCCTTCAAATAATTGTACGGATTTAGAACGATTACATAATAATTATGCATATGTTTGATGGTTGATAAGTTCTTAAGAGGACATGAGTGTATGCATTTCTTTTGAGGCGGTTGTCTTACACAGGTCACCAAAGATGGAGTTCTTATCTCCCACTATTTCATGTAGCCATACCTCTATAAATGAAGCTATGTTTTCCATTTCCATGTAATTTTTCACTTATGCTTTGATGGAAGATGCTTCTTAAGATATAATATCATGTCTCATAGCTTCAAATAACATGCATAACGAGGAAGTTTGAGCAAACTAACGTGTTTGTTGCTAGGATTCATAGCAAAGCATGCTGGACAACTACTTTTCGTGTGGTGTCTTTGTAGTCTTACCCTTTTCATTTTTGCTGTAACAACTACCTAGCTACGTAAGAAAAGAAGTGGAATTTTAGGCCTAGCTGAGTTGCCAAATCCCTATCTAGGTGAACAGGCCATTGATTAACATGAAAACACTAAAAACGCTAGGCACTATGCGGTGGGAGAAACTCAACCTCTTAGGCATTAAGAAGGCTATGTACGTGGACCTTGATAAACAACCAAGAATACAAGATAAAAAAATTATGAAGCCTTAGCAAATCCAACTCCAAAATTTAAGTGTTTTTATTTCTACGGTAGAAAGGTTTGATACTTTTTGTTCAAATTATAAGTTAGTTAGTTTGATAGTTCTAGTATAGGTACAAGCAGTGATTTCAAGAGGCTTTTGGTCAAGACAACTTGAGTGACGCATGGGCTTGGACACTAGGTGGCCTAGGTGTTCGCTTGGGTCTGCCCTGGCATATTGAGTCCAGTCCTCGACCAATGTCAAATTGATTTGAAGTTTTGAACCTTATCAAGCTAATTAATTTGGCTCAGCCAACTAAGAGGCTCGAACCTGATCACGTGATTTGAACTCGACTGTTTCGATTTATTTGGTTCAATCAACTAAGAGCCAATTAATTAGGCCTCGCATGTCTCCAATCACAAGCCCTAATCTTCTCTCCTCCCCATCGATTATTGCCAACGTCGATTGCAGCCTCGTTGTTAGTTCTTGTTCATAATAGTTAGTTATTGTTAATAATAGTGATGTTAACTATTGTTGATAATGGATAACTGTTGTTAATAATGGTTAACGATTGAGTTCTTTAATGCTTCATAGGTGGTTAATACTTAATATTATGTAATTGATGTATTAGTGGTAATCTTTTTAATATGAAATGATATGAAACTCATGTGTTATGTAATTTTTATTTAATGATTGTCTTTATTCTTATTTATATTTGTTATAATTTTAATAATTGGTAAGCATCTTTGCTGCAGGAGTTATTTAGTTTGTGTTATTTGAATAAGTTATAATAGTTTTAAGATAATTTGCATTTGTCATAAGTTGCCACACGGCAACATCTACTCAAGGCGAAGAAAAAGGGAACAAATATAGGAACAGTAGAAGAAATGAAATTCATTATTGATTGAAGATTACAAACCTTGATTAGAGATCTTAAATATTTATCTTTACAAAGATGGAAGTCTATCAATCAATAATATCATCAAGAATATTATCTTCTTCGAAAAGAACAAATATGCGATGCAATTGTAATTTTTCTTGTTTCTGTAATTTTCTTTTTCCTTTGTACTTGAACCAATAAAAGGGGCTAGAACATTTTAATAGATCAATGAAAAAGATAAATTGAGCTCTTTCCCACCTTGTGTGTGAGTGGTGTGAGGCCACATTTGTTTTCCGAAGGAATAATTCCGTTGTCCACGTGCAAGACATGTGGAGGTGCGAGGCTTTCATCTTGAGAGTCTACTTCTTGAGTCAGAGCGAGTTTGGTAGTTATCATTTTTTTTTTCTATTATCATTATATTATTATCTCTTTTCTTTCTCTCTATACCTCTCTATCATCAAAAGGAAATCTGTTACTACTCGTCCTACATCAGAGTTTTTACTCACCTTTGAGTGTGAGTGGTGCGAGGCCGCATTTGTTTTCTGATTGTATGATTCCATCGTTCATGTGCGAGACATGTGGAGGTGCTAGACCTTCATCTTGGAAGTGTTTTCCTTGAGCCAAATCGAGCCTAGTAGTTATCCTTTATTTTCTATTATCTTTTTGTTATTATCTGTTTTCTTTCTCTCTCTACCTCTATCATCGAAAGGAAATCTATTGCTACTTGTCCTACATCAGTATTGCTTCCGATGAACATCTAGATGAGTGCCTAGCGCCTTGGTTGTTTTGGAACCTTGGCACCTTTTAGTGCCTAGCACCTTTGACAACACTAGTACAAGTTGGCAATTTCTATGTTGTAAGCTATTCATTCTTTGCAGCAGAAGGGTTCTCTGGTTTATGCTGTAGCTTTTACAAGGTTTAAAGCTTTGGTTAGAAACCCATATGGGTTCATTTTTGGCATGGTGGCATGTACCATGTGTCGGTACACTGTCATGCTGATTGGTATGCCAGCTGCTGGGGGAGCAGGAAGATGAGAGCATAACAAACGAGACACTGATGCAAGGAGTAGAAGATGACGACATGGTACTTGACAACTAACAGGAAATGGGAGGAAAAAAATTGTAAATACCAACAATGGGGGGAAAGATGATGACATGGCAGTGGCATCAATTGTGAGGCAAAGGAAAGAGACAGGAAATGGCAGGAAAACAGGAAAAAAATGGAATTAAAAAAGGCTGTTGGGAACTATCAACAGCTGTCAACAACTGTTTTCAGCTAGGTATTTAGAAACTATCAAAAAAATAAAAATCGCTTGTTTCAGCTGCACCAGTCTGTGTGCCTGTTCCCAGTCAGTCCCGTAAATAGTGAGCTGTATTCGACATTATGCTTGGTATTTGAAACCTTAGTTTCTTATTATAAGTGTGGTCCAGCCGGGTAGTTTCTATGTCAGAAACTATTAATATATCTCTAGTAGCTTCTAGGCCTTTGATCTTTGAGTTATATATTCCTGCTGCTACTAATTAAGTTTACATAAATATAAAAAAAGGTCTCTTCCCAGGGCTTGGTTCTAGATCCTAGGAGGTCAAGGAATTTTTAGCATCCTTATCATCAAGGAGACAAAATAAGCTTTATCTTTTTTTTTTTCTTATACAATGTGGGTTGGGATAGAGATTTATCTCAAGAGTTCACATGGGCTGTGGTTTTGTGGTTAGTTCTTATTTGTTTGTGGTATCAATAAAAGTTAGAAATTAAGTTTATGTATATTTGTTACAACTTGAAAGAAAAGATGATGTTTTTTTTTCTTCATTCATTTTCCTGAATTCCACCTAAGCATTTTTTATGTTGCTCATTGATATGAGATCAAATATGATTTTCGTTTTTCAATTTCAGTGTATGTGAGGTGTACCTGTTATACGATTCTGTTTTTGTTCTGAAAGCATGAGTCTAACTTCTGTTATACACACTAGTATGTTAGTTTGAAACTTGTACATTATTATTATGATATATATATATTTGTATATATATTGAATGGTAGGCTTTAGAATCATGTTGAATCTGTGCCTGTGTAAGTGGTGATCCACCTTGTATTAGGTTTTTATTGGTTTATTCCCTCTTTAAGGAACTCTGCAGTTTGCAGCTGTAGATGGCATCCAACTTATTACTCTCTTTTCACAAATAAATCCAACCATAACCATACTCGTTATGTGCCATGAAAGATGCAAGGCTAGATCATCTCTTGTTGTAGGCATGATGCTGAAACATGAATGCACTAAAGTGAAAAATATTAGGGGCTTGTTCAGTTCTACTTGGTCCCTTTATCATGTCATCCCAAAAAGAAGATGCACTATATTTTAAACACATCTTTATGATGCTTTAAGGTCATAGTCTTCCAAGATTGAATCTAATTACTCGTTATTTGACTCCCACTGGTACATGTACTAACCATTGGATGCAGTGATTGAAAAAGGCGCTCGGGCGAGGCGAGGCGAGGCCCGAGCGCCTCGCTAATCTCCCAGGCGGCGTGCTTCAAACAGGCGCCGCCTGGGCGCTCGCCCGAGCCTAGGTGTTGGGCGCTTCGGGCGAGAGCCTGGGTAAACCAAGGCGACCGAACCAGGATATTAGGTCTGGTTCGGTCCTAGTTTGATTGGTTAGTTGGTTCAATCGAACCAACTAAACCGATATAACCCTTACCCAACCCTAACCCTTACCCAACCCTAACCCGTTGTCGTTGCCACTCCCGATCGCGATCTCGATCTCGCTGCTCGCCGTTGTAGCAAACGCTGCCGTTGTCGTCGCTCGCCGCTGTCGCTGCTCGCAAACGCTGCCTCTGTCGCCTCTCGCGCCTCCCGCTGCTCGTCGCTCTTGTCGCCGCCGTCGCTGCTCGCAAACGCTGCCTCTGTCGTTGCTCGCCGCTGCCGCTGTTGTTGCTCGCAAACGCTGCCTCTGTCGCCGCTCGGGCCTCCCGCTGCTCGCCGCTCCTGCTCCCGCTGCCGCTGTTGTCGCTCGCGCCTTGTCGCTCCCTTTCCCGCTGTTGCCGCTCGCCGCTGCTGCCGTTGCTCGTCGCTGCCGCTGTCGCCGCTCGCCGCTGCTTCCTAGTTTCTCAGTCAACAGGCTCAGTATACAGTATACTGTTAATATTAAGTTTATTTGAAATGATTAATTTTCAATACTGTTAATAGATTTTCTTAATTTAATAGCATATTTTTATTTAAAATTTTAAATAATTATATTTATTAATTATATTATATATTTTTATATTTTAGCGCATCGCTTCGCTCGGGCGAGCGCATAGTGCTTCGGGCGTTTTTGGACCTTGGCGCCTTTTGGCGCCTAGCGCTTTTTAAATCACTGATTGAATGTAAAGTATTCATAATATTTCCAGTGTTCTTTTAAAAAAAAAACTAAGATGCTAATTTGAAAGGCCAATAGGTGCTGACTGTTGGGCTTTCTGACATGCTTAGTTTTCTTGATCACAAGACCTTTTTTTTATAAATTGAAAGATTTAGCTAGTGATAGAAGGTCTTATGTGCCTATGATTGACATATTGAATATGTTTAATTTTATATCTTGATGTTTATGATTATAATGCTTAGCATTTAGCATGATTTTATTTTATGCTCCATGTTATTATTCCTTGGCTCACATTTTTTTTTTTGCACAAAAGGCAAGAATAACAATTTTCTTTTATCATGTAAGAAGAGATAGCTGTTGGTCAATATGGGTAGCAAAGGTCGAATACCACCACCACATCTGCGGCGGCCTCATCCTGGTCCTGGCTTGTTGCACCCAGATGTATTTGGTCCAGGCATCCATCCTCCGCCTGGTGCATTTCCTTTTGACATGCTGCCACCTCCAGAGATTATGGAGCAGAAGCTTGATGCACAACATGTGGAAATGCAAAGACTTGCAATGGAGAACCAAAGATTCATGGCTACCCATTCTTCTTTAAGGCATGAATTAGCTGCTGCCCAGCAGGAGTTGCAGAGATTGCAGACCCACATGGGTGTTATGCAAGCTGAGCAAGAGCAACAGCTAAGGATGCTCATGGATAAGATCACAAAGATGGAAGCTGATTTGAAAACTTCTGAGCCTGTTAAAGCAGAGTTGCAACAGGCACATGCAGAAGCTCAAAGCTTGGTTGCTGCAAGACAGGAACTAATCTCCAAGGTGCAACAGCTGACGCACGATCTGCAGAGAAGCCATGGTGATGTCCAGCAAATCCCAGCTTTGATGTCTGAACTTGAGGCTCTTAGACAAGATTATCAACATTGCAGGTTAAAACACTCCATTGAGTAGTATGATCAAGCATGATTATACCTTTGTGATACAGGGATTCTGTAGGCTAAAATTTTCTTCATCTTGTAGGGCTACATATGATTATGAGAGGAAACTGCGCATTGATCATTATGAGTCTCTACAAGTAATGGAGAAAAACTATGTCTCAATGGTGAGGGAGGTAGAAAAGCTACGTGCCGAATTGACAAATGCTACTAACCTTGACAGAAGTGGTATCAATGCTTTAAGTGCATATTTTTCATTTTTTTGTGCCTCTTAGTTAATTGGTTTAATGATGAGAAAATTTGCTTATTGAATTTTTTTTGAAATTTTCCATTAATGTTTAATTGTTAGGTGGGCAATTTGGAACAAATTCATCTACTCACAAGGAAAATGATGCATCTGGACATCAGCCTGTAGGACAAAATGCTTATGAAGATGGTTATGGAGCTCCTCAGGTTCATCATCTTAACTTGGTCCCTCCCCCCCTGCTGTGTGCCTTCCTTGATTATTCCATTATGCAATTGAAGATACTTTTTTTTGTTTGGAAAGAGTTTAAGTTGCATGAGGTAGAATTACTCTCGGCTTCTGTTCTACATTGAGCGAGTGATTATTTGGCAACATGAACTTGAAAGCATTTTGATCACGTAAAAGGATTACTGCTAGAGTGTTTTGGTTGAGATGCTACTATAGCCACTTGTCTGATTTGGGCTCACACCCTCCTGCTTTGGGAAGCTTGAATGTGTATATATAATCGTTGTGGTGGTATTATCATTATGGTTTATAAGTTTATCTAAGAGGCAGTTGGCTCTTTTGCCTCCATTGTATTGTTTAATTGTAACTTCTAATGGCCCCTTGTCTTTTGTTCTTGCTTTTTAACTTGACAAAATTCGACTTTTGCCTGTTCAGTGTTTATTAGTTTTAAATTCTGGTTCTGGATTGCTGCATTTTTTAGTTTTCCAACTCTTTCCATGCTCATGTGGCTTACCACTTCTGGTGTTTGTCTACCTCTTATTTGTTGTCTTCTAATTGTATTGCAGGGACATGGTCCTGGCAGTACAGTTCCTTATGGTGGTATCGTTGGTTCTGCCTCAGCACATACCGCCCAGAGAGGCCCTGAATATGATCCTTCTAGAGGTCCGAGTTATGATGCTTCAAGAGCTGCAGCCTATGATACTTCTCGAGGTGACAGCTACGAGGGACACAGGGGCACCGGTTACGAGGCCTTTACAGCTTCTAGATATGATTCTTCTAAAGGAGCAGGTGTGGTTCAGGGAGCAGTTGTCGCAGGAAATCCTCCCTATGGATCAGCACATGCGCCACCGTCTTATGGAGTTCCACCTGCCTACGGTTCAACACAACAAGTAACATATGGCTCCGGGCAGACACCGACAGCCTATGGTTCATCACAAGTGTCCAGGCAGACTCCAGCAGCCTATAGTTCGACACAACAAGCAACGTATGGATCTGGGCAGACACCAACTCGTGCCAGAGGTGGCTATGAAGCACCTCGTGGTGGAAACACCCTTCGTAGATAAAATGGAAATGGTCCTAGAGAGGGTTCTCTCAATGTCAGACATCTCTGCGATTCCTATTTGGGACCTGACTTCATCGACGTAAAGCTTCTATAATGGGGCTGGCAGTGAATCCGAAGACATGAATACATGCATTGGCTGTTCATTTCTAAGTTGTTCATGATCTTCATGCCCACCTTGCTATTAGAACTCAAATGCTTCTCAATTTTAATGTGTGGTTGCTTGGATACATTCATGAATTCTCTGCTTTTGACCATGTAACTTAATGAGGAGGAGAAAGTGCCTTGGTCAGTTAACCAAAGCCCGTTGCTGAGATGGTCTTTGAGTTCTATGTTCTTGTGATACTTCGTTGGCATACTTCGTTGAATGTTTGTAGCTGCCTAATTCTGTGACTATGTAGTCTCTACAAATGCTCATCATGATGGATGCCATACATTAACTTTGATGGCCGTGATAAATATTGCAATCCAACCCAACCCAATACTCCACCCGAATCCTCGAGTCTTCAGAGATCACGAAACTGGACCCTGGATCTTGGTCCATGTGGATTCGAACCCCAATTGAAACGGGTTAAACCACGCCCCACGAAGCCTACAACTGAATGCCATGCGGGGGTGCCGCGTACGCCGGTCGATGACCACACACCGAGTACTCTCTCATCAAAGCCGCAGAACTACCCAAGCAGCCGCTTCACTATAAAGGCCCAAGGCAGCGGCGGGTCGATCACCGCGAAGCATCTCGAATCCCAACGACGAAGGGGTTGCCTGCCTCGCACTCGGTCCCCTCGCCCTCCTCCCCCTCTCCGCCTCTAAACCCTGAACGAAGGAAGAATTAGGGCTCCAAGAATGAGCACCATCGTCTCGCGTCTGATCCATTCGCCCTCTTCCGTCTCTCGCCCGCTGTAAGCAACTTACTTGCAAGTGTCGGTCTAATCTTTGTACCAGAAAAACCGGTTGCGGACTGTATGGTCATGAAGGGTCTTTGTCATGTAACAAGTAATGAAGGGGTTATCGCCCTGAAATGGGATATGATTAGAAACCCCTCCTCTTTTTTTCTAACTGATGATGTATATTTTCATTGTGCTTATAGGATGAATTAGTTTAGGTAAGATGCTGATACCTTCTCCTCTTGATAAATGTCAACAGTTCCTCAGGTTTGTTGAACTATGGAAGATTGTTGTCAACCGAGTCAAATCGTGTAGATGAGCCTCTTAAAGTGGAGGAAGCAGAAACGGTAAAAGCACCTCCTCCTCCATCAGAGAAGGTGATGTTGGATTGCATGCTCAACTGGTTTCTTGCTTATTAGGAATATTATGTTTGTGCTAGTTTTTTCTTACCATTTCTGTGCTTCTAATGGCAGCTCCTTGTATTGGGTGGTAATGGATTTGTTGGCTCACATGTTTGCAAAGAGGCTTTGGATCAAGGCTTGTCTGTTTCTAGTCTTAGCAGGTGCTTTGTTTCCACACATGCAGTGGTAGTCTTGGCATCTAGGGTAGTTTGTCCTTTTAGGTTTTCAAGTAATCTTTCTTTATCACATCACACGTAAAGCACACTTATGCTTTCTCTATGCTTACAGCTTCATTTTATTTTAATGTGATCAGGTACTTTATTTTCATGAGCCAAGTTTCCTGATTAAGGAACTTTCATTGTTGCATAATGTATGTGTTTAATCACCCTCTCCATTAGCTTTCCTGGAATAGTGATTCTCTGAGGAAATTTTTTTGGTGATGTATACATGCTTCTCGTCTGGCTAATTTTGTTACTTACTATGTGAACTCTGTTTGTGACAAGAAAATGTGTCACAAACATAATTTGAGTGAATAACCTCCTTTTTCAAAGGTTGAGTAACTCGACCACCTTTATTTGCTAAGTTTGGTCAGCTTTTAAAGCTTGCTTATGACCATGTTTGTTTATGTGGTGTCATCATGGTTGATGTGTCGCATACACAGAAGTAACAAGCACAGGCACTCTCCCAACGGTGAGAAAACAGAGCTTTCTGGTGATGCAGTTTTTTTATCACATGAATGCCACCTTATGCATTTTATAATGATACGATTAACTTTGCTATTTCATGTGTGTCACTTAGTGAGTACAATATCACTTTTAAGCTCCTCTCCATATTCTTGAGAATTTTTCTATGCTCAACTGAAAATTTGGTCTTATTTGTAATCATGTTCTCCGATAAAGATCTAAAAACATGAACTATCATATGTTGAAAGCTTCCTTTGTAAAGGAGATATCTGCTGCTCACAAAAAAAGTTCTGCTATTTAAAGTAGCAACACAGAGACAAAAACACTCATTTGTCAGATATAACTGGATCAATTTGTAATTTGTGTTTTTTCATAAGAGGTTCAGTGGATAACTGACAACTTATTTTGTAAGTTACCTCTTGTCGTATGCTTGATTTTTTTGAAGTTATTGGCTCAGTTGTAGTTAATTTTGTTAAGAGGATTCATTTTGTAACATTGAGACACTTGAGAAGTTTAAGAAAATTGTGTGGTTGTAGTTGAACGGAATGCAACTGGATGTCACGTATTGAATGCTTAATACATGTCCAATTTTCATTATCTATTGTTGAGTGAATGCAGTCATTTATAATCCAGAATAACCCCAAATCCACCTCAATCTTGTCAAAACTAATGGAAAGTCCTGGATGTTTTTTATGTTTCATATATTGAAACTATTAGAAGTTAGTAATCAATTAAAAACCTTCTACTTTATTACTTTGATATGTCTTTCCTTTTTGATATGTTGTGTTGACTTAAATTTCTCATAATCATTTCAGATTTTTACATGCTTTTATCTTGTCTACAATTTATGTTAAGCATTCTAGTCCCATGTTAGTAAATCTAACATTTAGCTTGTCTATGAGAAGAACTTCATATTTGATAATTTTTGTTCCTCAGATCTGGAAGGTCATCAATACGTGAATCTTGGGCTGATAAAGTTGAATGGCTACAAGGTTCGGAACCAAAGAAAAAAAGAATTTGCCCTCTCAAATTACATCTGGTTCAGTTGTCTGAGACATAATCTCTATTTGACAGGAAGTCTTCTCGTACCTGAATCTTGGAAGGATGTTATGAATGACGTGACTGCTGTGGTATGTGTTGCTTATTTAAGTCTTTGTTCTATATACTTTTTAACTTAAATTTTTTAGCCTGAGATTACTTACAGTTTTGTTTTTCCAATGCAAAATGATTGAACTTCTAGAATATAACAATGCAAACTTGTGGCTTCCTCTGATACAAGTACATGTTAAAATAACTATGCATTTCATATGATGGGCTATGTTCATGCATTATAGAGCACATTTTCCTTCCCAAAAAATATCCCAAACTTTGATTGTTCTGCTAATGGTGTTTGATGAAGCTCATTTTTATGCTATGAGGTTATCACTTATAGATGCCATGATGATTGCAACAACTGTGGTAGTCATGAAACGCGCACCCCACACCCCCCCCCCAAAATTAACCCAGACGTACTAGGTTATACTGAACGTTGTAGTGGACAAATTGATTTTTAATATCTGCTCATGCTTCCATCACTTGACGAAAATGCCAAGAGCTTAAGTTCAAACCTTTTCATTCTTCATTAGTCATGCCAGGTCTTTGACAGGTTTTCTGGCATGTGAAATAATGTGATTTACAAAATTGGTTCTAGGAGAGAGCTGCATTGAAAATGGCTTGCAGCAATTTGGGGTTTGTAGTTCTTACACACCACCACTCAAAAGCTTACACCAATGAGTTATGGTCCCTCTCATGTTGTGTCCCCTTATTGTCCTGCACTTCTCTGTGTGGTTATTCATTTTACAGAATGTGACAGACAAGCTCCCCTGTGTGAGTCATCCATGCAAGTTCCTCTTATGTGGCCCTTGACATGGCCTGACACCAGGATTTTCCATTTGGCTTGGCGTTGGTTCTTGGTATGTCAGTTGCTGCTAGGGATGGGATGGGCCTTCACATATTACATCTGCTCTTACCATCCCACATCTCCATGTGAGATTATCCACTTCATAAGTGAATGTTCAATAATTTTACAACCTCAATTTTCTTCCTATGCTTGTCTTCCTTGTCTTATGTAACTAGGGGTATGCTCATATATGTGCAAAATAACATCTTTTCAGTATTGCATATTCTTATAAAGATGCCACTAAAGACTTTATCATGATTCATGTGTTTAAGTGATAATATGATTAGGAAAAAACCAAAATGAGATGAAGTAAACCATTAATTAAAGAAACAATAATCCATTTAGTTGAGCACATTAACATGACATTTTAAATAGTAATAAGTTACCTTATGTATTTAATGCGTTTGGAAAGTTATCAAATAATAAATGATTGAATCCACGGTAGGAATCAACAATAATGAGGAATCAGGTCAAGAGACTTGAATTGTCAATAAGTTTTCAATCCATCCTCACGGTGTTAAAGATTTGGCACGTGGGTGCATGATGCATTTAACCATGGTATGCAATTTCGAATGGTATCGCCCGGTATGGGCGGTACGTATTGGTCCGACGATATACCGGTACGCGGACCGTCCGCTACCGGACGGATCGTTCTACAGTACTATAGCAATGCACTGTAGCATTGCTACAGTGCTACAGTGAGAGGAAATCGCTCAGTAAGCCCTGGTGTACTGTTCAGTACGTTTTGATGTACCGCTTGGTACGCCGGTACCATACTGTACCGAGCCAACCTCGAAACACCGGTACGGTATGGTATTGCATACCTTGCCTTTAACTACTTGAACTCCTACTATGCCATCGATTGGCTCATTTGAGTGAATTAATCAGGAGCCTTTGTAAATTTCCCACGGCTAGGGAGTCATCTTGGTGCCAACTGGTCCTTTCATATATGTACTGGCAATAGTATCTAAATGTCAGCAGACTGAAACAGTGTTGATAAAAAAATAAATGAGTGAGCTCAAAATGGTTTTTGTCTAGTATCAGTAGGCCAAGCCATGACATTCTGTCATTAATCTTCCTATTCAGTTGAGTTCAACATGAGAGGCATGCCAAATGGTGCAGGAACTGTGCCAATCCACGCCTGTGTATGTTCGTTTGTGTTGGTGTTCAACATCATCTTGTTATGGTAGACACTGGCCAACATGGGTGGCATGAGTAATTATTGCTTGAAATTAGTTTACCTTGTATACCTTTTTGTGTACAGATATTGGGGCTGATCATGTACTTTTTGGAAATTGAAATTGTGGTGTATAAAGTAATGCCTTTGTAGATTATTAGAGCTGTATCAATCACATTAGCTCTTGCACTATCAGTGTAAATTTAAGAAAAACTCTTGCAGATATCTTGTGTTGGAGGCTTTGGATCAAATTCTTATATGTACAAGATCAATGGGACTTCAAACATCAATGCCATCAGAGCTGCTGCCGAAAAAGGTATTAACATTTTATCTTCTGGATTTTATTCTTTGGTAACAAATATTCTTGAATTGTTTCTTTAGTTTCAGTAATCATAGATTTCTGAGTAAACAACCTAGATGATAAAAAAAAGAACTGTTTTGAGGAATTTAATGTTTGAAGACTATGATATGAATTTAACAAGTGACATGAATTTAATAAGTAACCTAGATGATTAGCTAGTTGCCAAACTATGCTGTATTTCTGTATAATTATTAATCAGTATGAATTTTTTCATGTTCTGTTACACTTTAGGAGCCAGAGTTCCTTATCATAAATTCATAATATCTGCTTTTCAGATTTAGTCGGGGAGATACTTTGTATCGACATGCACAATCTTTGTTTAGTGCTTCTGATATCTATATCATTCTGCATACGGGAATAATAAAGCAGGCTTCAATCAGCTTCTGTTGCCAAAATTTGTTATGCTTTCTTTGGGAGAACTATCCTCATTTATGTCTGCTTTATGTCCGATAAGCTTATGTCATTTTGAGAAAATTACAATTTTACTGGACAAAGTTACAAATATGTCTCATCTAAGGAAGAAGTTCTGCCTGCACACTTCTTGTCTATTTCTTTTCAAATGTTTGACTCAATAATACTGGGCCATGTAAGGTTTATCCTGATAAAGGAACCTGGTTGTGGTTATTGCAACCCAATTATATATTCACTATTCTGCAAAAAGTAGTATCTTTATTTACTTGCCCTTTTTTCAGAGCATTAGTATTTACTCTTACTATGCTTGGCACTGGTTGCCTCATTGCAGGACATTATTGTGAATGCTTAATGCTCTTAGTTTTTTTTCTTGTATGGTGCCAGCCAGAACTTGGTTTGACTGACTCCTTCCTTCTTGAGCAGGTGTAAAAAGATTTGTTTATATTTCGGCTGCTGATTTTGGTCTGGTAAATTATCTTCTGCAAGGGTATTACGAGGGAAAGGTGTGTCTGTTTTTTCTTTCTTCTATTAAAAAGAATGCAAACTTCAAGGATTTTTGTATCATAACATGAGGGTATTGGTACCCTTCATCTCATGATGTGCCTATTGGCATGCCCTTTTGTCAGTCGGCATGGCCCAAAAATGACATACCATATGTTAGCACCTCCAGCATGGGTTAAGCGTGGTGTATGTTGGTACCTTCTAGCATCAATATTTTTACCCATGGTAATACCTGTTGATCTCTTGGCAATCATTGTTTAAAAATCCATGATTATTTTATCATGAAATTTTCATCTTTATATAATTAATGAATCTCGAGGTAAATGTTTTCGTTGTTTTAGTATCTTTTTAATATTAGTTGTAAATAATTAATTATGTTGCCTACTTCAGATCTATTCTTTCTTCTGGTGAAGCATGCTTTAGTTTGTTAATCAGCCTTTCCCAATCTGACAATTAACGAAGACCAACATCAACATGATTAATTGTGTCAAATATATCTTTCTGCTTTATCAGGAGCTTTAAAGTGGTAGTATAAGATGACTCAAACCTTATCCATTTATATTAATTAACAAACACTGCTGTGAAAATTGTGGAATTTCCTAAAAGAAATTGCAGAATAAAATGACTGGTGTCTGATTATAGTATTAGACCAAAACTTGAGTTGAACCAACTGAGAAAAATATACAAGTAAAAAAAATATACTTGAGCTGCACATGAAAGCACATGTAAAAACTTGTGAAAGAGGAACACACATCCTAGTACAGCCTCATGAGAAACATCTTGAGAAATACTGGTTGCTTAATTATATGTGAGCTTCTCCTTAGAGTTATCCAATTAGTTATGAGTGCTTTAATGCAATATGCTGTACTTCTCACATCAACTAAAGTGTTTTTATGGCACAGAGAGCTGCTGAAGCAGAACTTTTGACAAAGTTTACATATGGAGGTTAGCCTTCCTATTCTTAGTTGCATTAATTCAGAAATAAATGTTTGAACTGATAATGTATCTCTCAAGGATTTACTTATTCTGCATGTGATGTTGACTTCTGGATAAACCCGGCAGACTCTGCATGTTCATATTAGAATCTTACCGCAGCCATAAAATCCTCCAAAATTTGTTTCATACAGGGGTAATTCTCCGGCCAGGTTTTATATATGGGACTCGCCAAGTTGGGAGTATGAAGATACCTCTAGGACTCATCGGCTCACCGTTGGAGATGGTACATCCCATCATCTTTCCATTTGTGATGTGGATGGAAACCAAAACATGAAATGACATGGTTATGTGCTCTGCAGGTGCTCCAGCATGCCAAACCACTCAATCGCCTCCCACTTGTTGGTCCTCTCTTAACACCTCCAGTGAATGTTACCGCCGTTGCGAAGGTAGCAGTAAGAGCTGCAAATGATCCAGTATTTCCTCCAGGCATAGTGGACGTACATGGCATTCTGCGTTACAGTGAACGAAAGTAACCTGTTTCCTCCTCTTATTCTGTGGGTTCCAATTTACTTTGGTCTTCTTCCACATAAAGATACTTGTTCTGTCGGAATAAGTTCTTTACACTGGCTGAGCATTTGCTCGTGCAGTTTTAGTTATAGAAGCCATCACTTCCTGTAGAGCATGCTTGGGACACTCAGGTGTAAAAAAATGGCTTTTGTTTTATCTTAATTATATCGACATGCTCTTGCATTCATTAGGAGGATCTTGCTCTCCATACTTTTTTTCTTGTCATGATTGAATGCATGACCTCCTCATTTGTGTTACATGGTGATTGGCAATGATTGTTCAAGCTTGGGAAGCTGTTCTTTGATCTCAGCAAACAAAGATGGAGCTAAAGCTAGTGAAAAGAAAGTTAACTGCAGTGTCATCAGGCACCGAGACTGCAAGGCAGAGGGCATTTGAACGGACGCATAAAGAGCCGGTTCACATGGTAAGAGGAAACATTGCCACAACTACATTTCTCTCAACTTTTGCTGAATGATGAGATGTTCTCTTGTCTTACATTCAATTCAAATATGATTCAGAGAAGGCAGAAACGGAGAAGATGATATAGGTGGATACAAGACCAAACAAAACAAAGCATCCATCAAATATTCTCAATGCTTTCCCCATTTTTTTATCTCCTTGAGGGCCAGGATGAGAGCCAAAGATTTTACGTCTTACTAACACAATTTCATGTTTCCTTTTGAGACCATACAGCAAGCTTACAGAACACCCTGCATTAACATATCATTGTTAGAGATGCTAAAAGCTTCACCGAGTCCAATAGCTAGGCAGATATCAAACACTTACCATTGCCTTGTACTGGAGATGACAAGGTATATCTATCTTCTCAAAATGGAGCAGATTCCTCCTCCTCATCTGAGCATTCTAAATTATCAGTCTTTAACTTACTTGTTATGCTATCAGAATCTACTCCCTTCCGTATATCACCTGATACATTCCAATAAAGAGAGAGCTGATAAATAGATAGATCAGAATGAGAACACCGATAAGGAGTATCAAGTATGAACTCACTCTTTGATGCATTATCAATGGCTTGATCTTCTTCGACTGTTGTTTTTGTTTCTTCTGAGAATCTACCTGCAATCTCATTATACTCCTTAAGACAACCACTCCAATCAAAAACCTTGACAGTGAAAACCATGTTGCCTTCATGGCAGAACACCAGGAAGTAACCCACACATAAGTCATGGGCTTCAGTAAATTCCTTCCAGCCATTACCGAAGTACATATCATGCCCATCTCTCTCGATACTAACATGCCAAAACTTGCCAAGAGGGCTTAGAATGGTGGCCGTTCGATGGTTCTCACACGCAAGACGCTCGGTGAAGTGACGAGGAATCAGCTGCAATGTAAGAGTGAAAAGTTATGTCGCTACAGAGTTCTTTTTGTGTTGAAGAACACATTGTGCCATAATTTGGACCAGCACAATTATCAGCATATATATACCGGTATCAGAACTGAAGAAAGCTAAATATGGAACTGAACAAAGTAACTCAATGTGCAGGATTAATCTAACATATAAATTGCTTATATGCTATAATTGCCAATGCCAGGAAGGGTGACCGATGACAAATAAAAGTGCACCAGAAGATAAATGGAAGCAGAACAAAAAGAATAACGTCATAGAAGACGAAGAAGAAGAAGTCATAATACCCTCACAACAGCAGTATCATAGTAGGCTTTCTCCAATAGAACAAGTAAATTTCAGGAGCAGTGACAGGTGTTTCAATGTTTAATAGCAGATGATTGATATTTTTTTTTTTGCCCATCCTCTGTGCTAGAAGCTTAATATTTTTTTTTTGGGTAGATGATTTATGTATTTTGCCTTTTATACAAAGAATAGGTATCCTTTTGGTAGATGCTTGATGAACTTACAAAATTATTGGTTGACTATGGATTCATTTGCATTTGATCATGACATCTGACATCTATGAGAACAATCTAAACTCATCAACTTTTACTAGAGGCTGGCTGACATGCATCCAGGCTCTAGAAGAGTTCACCATCAGTCACCCAGACCTTCAATCAAAATATGATTAGAGATTCTATCATTCACATCATTCTTTAAACCTAAATATTTCTTCTGATGCAATAATCGCAACTGATTCAAGAGCACCAGATTATCACGCTCTGATTTCCTCAAAAGAGAGAAAAACTATGATTCTTTGGGTTGGAGTTCTTGTGATTTCACCTATGAGTCTTCAATCTTCCCTGTAGAAATACTAAAAGATATGCTAATCTGCAATATTTGTTTCCTATTTTTTAGGGAAATTAATCTGTGATCTCTGAAGTTTCATTTTTCTTTTGCAAACTACAAGATTTCTTTTTGTGTCGAGGGTACTGAATCATCATCTACCATGAAAAATGCTCTTTTTTTCTTGTTTCAGAAATGAAGAAACTTCTGATGCATTGACCAAAAGAAAATATACAATCTTTGTTTTATATTCTCTTTCCAGTAGGATCCCACGAGAAGAGCATACCATCCTTTTAGAGAACCCGGGGATCAACGCCTTGACGAACTGCGGCCTGGATGCGCCAACCCCTCCCTCCATGAGACTCCTCCGAGAGAGCTGCAGGGGAAACCCTTTCTTACTCGGACTGAAAAAGGACAGAGAAGAAGGAAGGCAGGAGAAGGTTCACTGCTGCTGCTGCTGCTGCTGCAGGAGAGATGACGAGGGGTTTTTAAAGGCCTCTCCGGTGTAGTGCAGAAAACGAAGCAAACCTCGAGCCGCCCGGAATCTGAATCGTCAGCATATCTGGGTCGCTCTTTCTCTCCGCTTGCTTATGTGTACGGAAATCCGTTGTGCTCCAAAACCCAATGTGGCTTATGTGTCCGTTCTCCTAATTAATTCACTGTCATGTGACATTTATAAAATATTAGATGAAAATTCGGAAAATTATTTAGTTTTTGATAAATTTTAACGTCCCAACTTTTAAATATGTCCTCAGCTTAAAAAATATATTTTATCCTTTCCTATATTCTCTCTTATGTATATTCTATCGTATCTGACTTTATTTCTATAAACGTTATCAATTCCTATCGAATCCACCTCATTGTCCTTGCTCGTAACCAAGTGACCAACAATAGAGGAATAGATGAAAAATTTATGAGCAAAAGAGGGAGTTATGACCAACGTTTTGGTCAATGACCCTCGCATAAAAAAAAAACAAAGGATATGATAACAAAGATACATGAGATGTCTCTTCGTCCATCGTTGCCTTGGTAATGGCAATGATGTTATATGAAGATGATGATCAATAGGGATAATATCATTATTTTTAAAAAATACTCCATGAAAATTTTTGAAAGTTGGAGCGCTAATTGAGATTTTTTTAAATACTTTTTTTAGAAATTTACCTTAAAAAATTTGAGCATTTTGTCAAAGAAAACATTACTGATTTTTTTTAATTGGATGACACCCTCATATTCATGGTTTTAATTTTTTTGAACCATATCTTGTGATTTTGTAGAAGTTTGGGTTGGTTATTGATAAAGTTACTTGATCATATATTAATTAAAAAATCTTAAATATTGATAATTAAATTATCATAATTTTTTTTAAAAAAAAATCATATTTTATATATTCTGAAAATTTTTGAATTGATTTAGTCCAAGTAAACTAGTTATATCCAAAATTAAACTAATCTATATTCTATTTATAATCGATCACAGCTTATATACATAAAAAATTAATTTTAATTAGATTTGATTCATGAATTTTTTATCATTTAGAAAAACAATCTCAGATAAAAACAAATAGTGTCCAATAAATAGTAGCGACTTTTCCTTTGGTTAAATGATCATTAATCTTTTTAATGCACGATAAACAGATTAACAATATTTGATGGGGTTTATATGTGATATTAAAACTTATTTCAAAAAAAAAATATTTCTAAATTTAACCTGCCTATAAAATTCTAAAAACCTATAAAAGAAAAGTTAGATGTTCGTTTGGCGACGCTTCTCACACTCACCCGTCCCACCCGCCCTTGTATGGGTTGTGGGCCCCATATGCTCTCCAACTATGACACAGGTGCATGATATGGTGGGAAAGAACATGACATCGATACTCGGTAATGGGGGCTCCAGCGTTGAACGGCGACGGAGACGGGTGTTCGAACCAGAAGCGGTCCCGAGGTCTGCGAGGTCGTCGCCGAAGTCCGCGAGAAGGCCATCGACCACTTCCGCATCTCAGGTCTGTCGCCATAGATCGGACTGAACAACTCTTTGCTTGTCGATTATTGAATCTTGATGCGATCCATCTCTGATTTCGTCTGGTTTGCCTCTTTTTTGGGTGTAATTATAATCTCTGTATATATGTATCGACGAATTACGCCAGAGAAATTATTCTTTTTACTCGATTAGGTTTGTTGATCCCATGAAAATCCAAAGATTCAAATTATACATAACAATTGGGGACTTCTTCGATAAGAATTCCACCAACCCCTCCCACATCTCAGCACTTTTGCCCAGATCTGATCGCACTACTAAATGTCGAATCTTGATGTGATCGATCTCTTATTTAGTTCGGTTTGCCTTTCTTTTGGGTGCATTTCTTTTCTTTGTATACGTATCGATGAATTGCGCCCAAAAATGATTCTTTTTAATCGTTTTGCTTTGTTAATCCCCGGAAATTCCAAAAATTCGAACTGTAAATAATTATTCGGGACTTTCTTGGACTTCAACAAGCCCTCCCACATCTGATCGCACTATTCCTTGTCCGGTCTGCCTTCTTTTTGGGTAGAATGCTCATCTTTGTTTATGTATTTGATAAATTACGCAAAAAAGTTATCTTTTTTTAAACGATTAGGTTTTGTTGATCACGTCAAAATGTAACAGTTCGATGCTACATTATAATTTGGTACTTTGTTGGATTTCTTTTCTTTTTCCTGGATGTTTTGACCTGTGATCTTGCTGATGTTGCTTGATTTCCATCATCAGGTGATGGAACCTATGCAATGAAGTGATCATTCAATCCCAGGAGCAGTCGGAATTGATCGCGCACGAGATCTGTGTCTGTTCTCTGTTCGGTCATCATTAAGGTACTCCAATCTCTCGGTTTGCTCTAGAACACGTCTCAGATAGATCTCTACATGTTTCTATGACTTGGGCATTAGCCATTGTGATGATCATCACAAATATATCTGCATTCGTATAGAATTATTTGCAAATGAACCAATTTGTAAAGGAACACATCAGAAAGTGATTTGTAAAGGAACCAATTTGTTCAGTCATCACAGATATATTCACAAATATATCTTTTTTGTTTCCTATCAAACACATCAGAAAGTGATTTGTAAAGGAACCAATTTTCCATAAAATTTTACGTCCATTTGTTAAAGAATGAAATTATTCACTTGAGATTTTGACAAGTCATTTATACAAAGTCATGGCAAAGACGAGAGGCCGGCTCCCCTTAATTCACTATAATTTTGCCATTTTTCGTTGGTTTGATTCTCCAGCCATTGCATAGTGAGAAGATAGCTCGCATGAGATAGAAGAAAGATAAATTGTTCATACTAAATCAAAGATTGGTCTCCTCTTCTTTATCGTATGAAGATGGAACTAGGTGTTGGAGATGCCGTAAGGGCAGGTGAATCATTCATGCCGGCTGACATAATGCATGGCTTATCGACCTGCCGATGCAGCTGTAGTGCATCTGGTGCTGACATACAATGGCAGAAATTAACCATATGGAGATAAGCTACATCTCTACTGCCGCTTATTGTATGGAAAACAAAGGTCATCCACAAAGCTTTTTCGTTTTTTTGTTCTTCATTTGTTGAGTGGACTGTATATGCAACTGTTTTTTCTTTTTTTGGACTAGGAAAAATTAATTGGAATTAACAGTTTCAACTTGGAGAGAATTTTTACATTATATTGGTGATGGATTTTTGGCATTTCCTACTTGGCAGGTATGGCAGTCGTTAGATACTGTAGTCATTCAGTCTCCTCAGAAATCTGAGCCTTTCTGGTGGAAGAACTGCATGAAAGATTTTTTAGTATGATTTATATTTTTGCTGTCTTTATTCTGTTAGTGTGTATAAATCTTCTGTTCCATGTTCTTCATCGAAGATAGTAGTAAATTCTTTAAAGCAAAATATATTCCTCAAATGCTGATTTATGTGTTGGTAGCTTTTTTTATTCTATATTCTAATCTGTCATTTCTTATTGTTCCTGAATTATGCCTAAAGCTGATATGCTTTACCTTAAATGTGACTATATGCTGACGTATCGTCTTTGTGTTCAGATATAATTCGACGTAATCACTATCAACCCAGACTGTTAAACAAAGAGACGTGCATGGTCACCAATGAGCTAAACATCGTAATGAACCTTTACGTCGAAAGCCACTTTCTGTTGGTGATTTCCTGTTTCAGACTCCTCGTGTTCTTGCATTGAATCGCCTTTTGGTGGTGACTCAAGTTGTCTGAAATTGATATTTCAAATGCGAAGGTGATCGATGGGTAGATTATCATTGGTTGAAGTAGCACGAAGAATCAAATCAAGTGCTCATTGACTCGATCCTGATATTGGAACTTGGAAGTGCATCAGACATATTATTGGAGTGCTATGCTTGACAAACAAGATTGATCCATCTGAATCCATTATCAGATGGTAGATATCACAATCAGTTTTTGCTAGTTATGCTGTTTATATTCTATTCTAACAGTTATGCTGAAAACTACATCCAAGAGTATCTTTTCATCTTTTTAACTCTTGACTACCCCAGTCTGTTCTAATTTGTACACCTAATCGATATTTTCTTGTATTCGAGTCTTTTAAACCTCTGGTTTGGAACTTGGAGGTGATGATAAATGTATGATAATTGGCTCTTGTTAGAAGATCTTTTATCTGTTTGTGGATTTGATGATGGCTAATGGTTTATATAACATTTGACATGCAATTGATATAGGCAGAGTTTAATCTGGTGTGAGTAAATCTAAGACTATATGCCACCAAAAATGTGGAGTCTCGAGTAATTCGGTTCGCTAATTAAACTATTAAACCTTAGAAAGATTGAAATGTTCTCAACTCTTTATTTATAGTTAGAAACATTTGATATTTTTCGAGAGCATTCAAGTTTGTATATCGCAAAGATGGAAGAAAGAAAAGCCTATCATCTTTTTTTTGTTATTGTCTTCCCTTTTTCGTCTATCATATTTTTTTTCTATTTTTTAATATAATACATAATTATATTTTATTTCTTCTAAATTTACTAAAACTGTGTTTTCATTACTTAATTAATTCAATCAAAGGTTAGTGACTCTCTCACAGAGTCAAATGGGAAAGAGCAGAGTAGATTAAAATTAATTATGATGGAGTTTGGATCACAACTCCAATGATAGCTGTGGCTTTATTGCAGGAAATAGTGATGATGGCTTTTTTCCAGATCGAGATGCTTATGCTGAGACTTGCTTGACACCATGCTTGCAGCAGTCAACAAGACTTAGCTCTTGTCTTCTTCCAATATGTCAAGGAATGCCATGGAAGATGAGAAGACTCAGCATAAGCAATCACCAGCTTCAGCTATCGCCATGGCTGCTACAGTCTCCTCGAGCCCACAACAAAAATGCCATCTGCTTCCTGCACCGTCCATTCCAAACCTTAAGCGTCCTAAAGCAGTCTCTCTCTCTCTCTCTCTCTCTCTCTCTCTCTCTCTCTCTCTCTCTCTCAGTGGGGCCATTGAGCTTCTGGTGGCTTCCACATCCCACCAGCAGACGACCAACTTTGGCTTCTGCATCCTTCTCTCCTTCCATCTATAAATACTCTCGTCCACACCGTCTCTCCTCAACCGGCAGCTCATCATCTACTCATCGGCAGAGACAAAGTGGGGGGTGAGATAAATGAGGCCCGCAGCGAGCTCATCATCCCCCTCCTCAGGACTGCAGCCATGGCGTTCTCCACTCCCGTATCTCTTCGGAGGTGTGGCAGCAATGATGGGTCTCATCGCCCTAGCACTCCTCGTGCTTGCTTGCACTCGCCACAAGTCGTCCGAGGAAGACTCCACGCCGCCATGCACGGCGGAGAAGCCTGTGGTCGTCCCTCTGGAAATGGAACCTCGCGTCGTGGTCGTCATGGCCGGCGACGACGTCCCCACCTTCATCGCCAAGCCCCTCCCT
Organism: Musa acuminata AAA Group; assembly: GCF_036884655.1. Lineage (NCBI taxonomy): Eukaryota > Viridiplantae > Streptophyta > Magnoliopsida > Zingiberales > Musaceae > Musa > Musa acuminata. The sequence continues at coordinate 8,300,691 of NC_088349.1, forward strand.
CCCGTTGCATGCGATGAGCAACGAGCATAAAAGCCTCATAAATTTATTTCCTCGTCATATCGCATGGAGAGATCCGTCAGCTTTGTCTCATCCTTCTTCTCCACCCCACAATTTTGTTCTGAGGAAGCTAATTAGTACAATACTCCACCATCAATCAATACGCATGATTTGGTGTCTGATCTCTTCGACTCTGAGCAATTAAGTTCTGTAAATACCTTGATCTTTTGCATGTGAATTGGCATGTTATATTTATCTATTGTTCTCTCTCTAAACATTCTCCTCAAGAAATATCTTCAAGTAGATGCATGTGTACATAATTTCAAATGGTTATGTGACAAATAAGGGATAATAGAATACAAGATAAGACTCCCAAATCAATCCAAACATTCTATTCTAAAGTAAAAAAAAATTAAAAAAATTATAAAAATACTAAATTTAATATCAGCTTCTCTTATGTTGTTTTGACATGTAAAAAAGTGAATTGGCATGTTGTAGAAAGTGATATGTAAATACTAAATATAAAGAGTGAATTGGCATGTTATATTTATCTAGCATATGTTTTCTCTCCCTAAGCATTCTCCTTGAGAAACATCTTGAAGTAGATGCATGTGTATGTAATTTCAAATGGTTATTTGATGAATAAGGGATAATAGAATGCAAGAAAAGACTCTCAAATCAATCTCTTATCTAATTAGAAAGTAAATTAAATTTTAGAATAATATTATAAAAATGCTAAATGTGATATCATCCTCTCTTATGTTGTTGTGATATGCAGCAAAGTATTTAATGAAACCTTGGCATCCCAAACAAGCTGAAAACACCTCCTACTGAGCTCACATATGAAGTGCCCCCTCCTCTCTTTCTACATATCCAAACAAATAACACACACCACTCAAGTGGAAGTACATGATTGGAACACTTTGAAGGCCAAAACCTGTACTGCAAAAGGCAGATGCCTTAAGGAACAAGACAGATGGATAAGAGAGGCAATAGCACCACAAGATGGCCAGTGCAGTGATCTCTTGCAAACTCCATTGTCCATATCAGTAGTATCTCAAAGTGCAGTAACTAAGCATATATACTCATACTGAAGAGATATAAGAGTTGTCCTCTTCCTCCTCCTCCTCCTTGGCTTCATGGTAAGAAGTTTATCTGCAAACTTGGAATGCATCTATTCCTGCATGAAAGTGACACCACCATTAATGCTCCTTTTGCAAGTCCTATCATCATTTGTTCTGTTCCATGCACATGTTCTCTCATCCTATTTATGCAGTCATGTTATCAGTTCAAGGACATGTAGGGCACCAGTTGTGTTTGGCCTCTTGTTCTGTAAAGTGGAGATTCCATGGTGATGTGGTCGCTGGGAAGCGGCGCAGTGAGGGCGTTTGTGTGCTCAGTGACCTCCATGGTGATGACATAAAGATAGTGTGAGGACACTTTCCATATCATGCACATGAGTGAGTGGGGAGGCTTTTGGTGCCATAGCTTCTATCATGTCCACAACTTTGTTCCTTGAATTAGGGAGTGGTTTGAATCAAATATCACCACAATTATTTGCTTTAAAGAAATCTCATCTCTTTTGCAAGGTTTGCTGTCATGAACTCTGATCACCCAAGTCAAAAAGATCGCCTTGAATGATAACCGTTCGTCAAGGATCAATCTATTTTCGATCTCTTACGGTGTTAAAATATTTGGACAAAGAAATAAAATTAATTGATATGCGAACACACATGTAAACTATCCTCGTTAGCCTACCAAAGCACATAATTTGAGATCGCACAAGAACATTATTGAACAAATAAAAGTTCCTTTGAAGTTTGATAATGATTACACAACTTGCAGTAATAGTTATATATAAAAGTAATCGATCGTCGATTCTTATTATGAAATAAAAATAATTATATTTTGAGAACATCAAAACAAGTCTCTCCCATCTTAATATAGTGTATCTAATATATACGTTATTATAATGTTCAAGTCGATAACATGTTCAAGATAAGAGTTGAAAAGAAAAAGTTTTGAATCTCATACCATAGTTGAGAGGCTATTATTTATATGTGATGACTAAAATTTTTAGATAAGAAAGAATATTTATGTTGATATGATAGATTTAGTTGACTAGACTTTGTATCGAATCTTAATTTACCCAAAATATAGATCAATATTAAGTAATTACTGAGCACTGTTGTGAAACATTATGATTGACTTTTTCCTTAGTAAGAAAAATAATCATTGAAATCAAGGTCATGAAAGATGATCAGGCTTAAATAATTAGGATTCATCACTTTGGATAACACCAACTTGTTCTTATCAACCATGCACATCAATAGTAATAGATGATTGTTAGAGATTCCATGAGTTTGAGCAGGTAAACATATCTGTGAAGGAACAGATTGCTCTGCTGAGGTCCTCTGCTTTTTTTTTTTTTATCTCTTTATATTAGATTAATCCCTCATGACAGTGTTTTTAGTTCTGCATACAAAGTTAGCCATGAGAATATGCTCAGCTTAAAGCTCCCATTTCCAGTTGCCCTTCATAGCCACTTCATGTATATATTCTCCATATCTTTAATGAACAACAAAGAAAGTCAAGTTATAGAAGAATATTGTTGTCTAGTGATTGCAATTTCTATGGCCTAAGAAGGCAGAAGGTTTTGACAATCATATAAATCAATACTGTCAAAGAGCATTTAGCATCATAAGTTGAGATATTAACATGGTCAGAAAAGTAAGATACAGTAATGGCTTTCTTCAGTAGGTTTAAGAAGGAAGGGATGAAGGAAATGTTCCAAATTTGCTTCTTCATGTTTGGCATCAACTATAAACCTTTGTTTAAGCATAATCTTTTCTAACTTTAAATTATATCTTCATGATTTGATTGAATAAGTTGTCAAAGAAATTGGAATCTCATGCATTGGGTTAGTATTTCTCATCTTGTGAAAGAATTTTACTTTTCCAAGAAATTCTACAAGGCAGAAGGAAGTATTTATTTCTAAATGAAAATCATGCTACTCTTGGCAGAAACTGGAAGAAACCAAAGATTCAAGTGATTAGTTTGCAGATGAGAAGACTGGCAATGGAAATTGAGTGTGTGATTCCACTTTTCCTATGTTACAATTTACTTCTCTCCCAATTATCTTAACATATTTTTTGTTTGACTTCCAATAATGATATGTGCATTAGAAGAAGAGAAGTCTAAACAAAGGCTTAGCTTAAAGAAAATCAATAATCTTTAAAAAAATATAAACAAGTCACTCCACAACAGATGTCTTCTAAGCTACCACAGTGAAAGGAGAAGAGAGAGAAGAAAAAGAAATGAATTGGACAAGAAATCATGGACCCAAGTCTTGGGTGCATATGTAGTTAGTATGAGCTTCCAACCATCTCCCACCAGTGGTGGAACCCCCATTGCCCACTCCTCTGCATTCTTCTTTCTCCATGCTTTCTTCCTGGCCAACAAAGCAGGTGAAATATTTAAAGTTATCATGATAAAAGAAAAAATGCACTTTGTCATCTATTTTTGTAGGAAGAAGATATACACCAAACCACTATTACATGAGAAAAATGTTATTTTAGATGCACAAATATCATCACTCAATTGCATCAGAAGAAGGCATGTTTTGCATTTGATGGATTTTGCAAGATTTAGAAGAAATGTTCAAGATATTCCTGAAAATTTAGATCATATCTAAGTTTCTATTTCTTCAACACAATAGTTACTGTGATGTGACCGACACAAAGAAATGCAACACCATCATCAAACTAGAGGGCCATGTCTTGCTGGTACTGCAAAACAAGCTTCGATTCCTGTGAGAATGTGTTCTAAATCTTTAATCTCTGCATGCAGAAAGCTTAGGGAAGAGAAAGCAAAAAACATAGAGAAATTGAAACACTTGCTTCTCTTTAACTGTTGATGTCTACCACAAAGAGTCGATCTTCAATAAGCTACTGATAGAAGCAACTCACATGAGTGGCAACTACAGAAGCATTTCTTAGCAGCTTCCTTGAATCGCTCTCAAATACCAGTGGGAAAAGCAAACAAAACAGGATCAGCATTCTTGCCATTGCCTTCTTTCTCCCAACAAAGTATGGACCGGAGAAAAGCTGCAGTAAGATACAGACAAGTGGGGTTAGTGGGAAGCTGTGCACCAACATGAATCAAATAGCAGGATTTGAGAACCTTAGGCATACAAGGAAGAATATTAAAAGACAATGGTTTGTAGGGATGAGGCAGGAGTTGCAGAGTCTGAAAGAGAAGCAAATGGCATTCAACAGGAAACGACACGATGGTGGATAACAGTGAGATGAGGTTTCTGCTGTGACCTCCATGATGTGCCAATCAATGCTCCAAGGCCTTCTCATGGTGATACCTACTGCAATCTACGTTGGCTTTGGTGAGTGATACAAATAAACAGCCATTCCAAGCTTGGAATAGTAGATATGACCTTCATCTTTTTGCTTGAGCTTATCTCTCAGCAAATATCAAACAGATGCTTATTGAAAAGAGGGAAGAATGCTGTTAATTTATGACATCATGTCTATCAAACCATTGTAACTATGTATATGACTAACATTTAAATCCTTATATATAGTATTATCAAATCACTAACAACTCAACCTTGGTAACTTAAATTTAAATTTAATATATATATATATATATATATATTAATGCTGATCAAATTAGTCTAATTTGATTTTGAGTGCACATGCACAAAAGATCGAGATCGGATGAGATTTTTTTCGATATTTAAGTTAGTAACGAGATATTGTGAACTTTTTTACTGTATTCTAATAATTTTTTTTATAATCAATTAAATTAATAATAATAATATATAATATATAATAACTTTTTAAATATTTTATATTTAAAATTAAATATTTACGGGCCTTAATTAGTAATGGAGACTCAACATTTCCATATCGTTTGTAGTTAAAGTGATAACATTAATATCCCTTAAAGAATATTATGATAATAGTAGTATCAACAATATTTTAGATATATATATACATAAACTAATGCCAAATATATATCAGTGTTTAATCTTATTTATTATATATTAAATTTTGGAGGACCGAATATTTGCAAGTCTACATGGAATATCCGATTGATCACCCGCAACCGATTTGATCCAGCATCCGATCCGGCCCATTCTCTAAGTCCCAACCCGACCCGATCGCACAAAGGTCGGCGTCAGCGAGCCACTGCTTCCTGCACCGCCTTCAGCTTCAGATTCCCAATACCCCGCCGAAACCCTAGGTCGAAGAAGAACCTTGGCGCTCGAATCGATCCGGTTCCTTCTTGCTCCGGTGGTCATTCGCCCCCAAGGCGACGTAAGTTCTCGTGATCTTCTTGCGCTGTTTCTGTGGTTCTCTTTGGATTCCAATTTTGGTTTTAAGATTGAACGATATCGATGCAATCGTTCGTTCGGATAGTGTGAATGGATTAATCAGTGTTATATATAGATATATAATCATTTTTGAGTGTGCGGATGTCTAAATTGACTCGCTATCATCGTGTTGGGGATTAGAGAGGTTTCGTCGAGTAAAAAACAATCTAATATAGATATGATCTTAAGTGCGAAATCCGAGGATAGGATGACCGCTGTTTGCTTCGGAGGCAGACTTATGTTCTGTGAGTGTCCAAGTGGCCGAAATTAGTATACTTTGTCTTCGACTTTGTCCAACCAAGTGGTTCTTGTCATCGTCGTCCACCTTCCAAGTACAACCAGAGAATTAGGCCCTGCCAATTGGTGTTGCCAATGATCAGTGTTTCCTGAAAATGACCAATCTACAATTTTTTTTTTTTCATGTGGTTCTTAATGATATGGTTTCAGAAATTGGTTGGAAGTTCCATATTTAAATATATATGCTAGAATATTTTATAAGGAAGAAAATACTGGTAAGGTTCTTTCTTCCTATAAGGCATTGTTCTAGCACTGCTTAGTACATATTTCTTCGCGACAAGCCTGTCAGAGGAGCTTGAACCACTTTGAAGATTTCTTTTTTTGAAAAGTTTTGTCAGTGATAGAATAATAATCATGATAAGAAAAGGAACTGATCGACTCTGAGAAAATTTACTACCATAACTAAGTGGAAATAGGTTAAAAGTTCTTGGTTTTCTTTTCTATTGTACTAGACAATAAAATAGAAAACTTAAAATCAAACAGTCCTAAATATTCCCATTACTTTCCGATATTAGGATCCCTAAAAGAAGCAATACCGAAGCAATACCTCAGTAGAACTTACTTGACTATGTTTCAGTATTAACCAACTATGTTTCATCATCATCATCATCATCTTCTTATTTTTTTTCTTTTCATGTGTGTGTGGTAATGCTTGTAAGACATTAAAAAGATCTAATTGCATTACTTTACTTTTAAGACCAGAGAAATCAAGCTCTTAACATCTTGAAATAAGTTTGTCTCTTATATTTTAGATTGATTTCATTTCTAAAACATTGTCTGCTACATTTGGTTCACTAAGAAATTCTTCATTAAAGATACTATGATTTTTATTTCATGACCATGATAAAGTGGGATCAAGGGTTGTGTGGATAGATTAGTTTCATAGAATTGAAACTGCTTTTGTTATCTTTGATGCACATTCACTCTCTTATTCTTCATTTGATATTAGGTCCTCTGCAATTCACCATACGATCTTTGTTGACATCATTGTTTAATTTAAGCCTTTATATATATATATATATACATATATATATATATATATACATACATATACATATACATACATACATACATATATATGCACATACATACATATATATATATATATATATATATATATATATATACATACATACATATATATAGTATTGGAGCATATTTCTGAAAAAATAATACACCGTTGACAGGAGTACATTCTACGATATTTCCCCGAGTTAGTGTTAACTAAGTGAACATTTAAAAATTGATATGGTGATTGTTTATTAACTGATATCACAAAATTTATTATCAATGGGTTCATTTGGAGCCTCATGTAATTGAATATAAATTAATATAAGTGAGCAAGTTGTGTTGGATGTCAGAGAGAAGTACCAAGTCTTTAAGTTACTGAGTTGAGCAATTGTCTCAGGATGAGACCATGAAGATTGAGTTGCATGTCAATAGCTAGAGCAGATTTTGTGATGCAGCTGGATGGTTAATGTACAGTTCAACCCTGAGTTTGAGTTATGGCTCTACCAAGCTAAATTAAACTAGACAAAGGAATGCAGCTAGAAGGAAAAGTTCAAGTGCATGCAGAAGACTTTTATCTTGCCATTTTTCGTGGCTCCAAGCTTCACACTGCCCCTGTTAATTTAGCACAAAAAACTATGTCAGTTGCTTAACTCACATGGTTGTGCTTCTTGATAATCCTGTTATTGCCTTGATACAGTTCACCCTCTAAAGCATCTATTGCCACAAGATTTTAACCAAGGAAACATGAGAGCCCAAGATCACATCATCATATATGTGATCGAGTTTAACTAATGTGACAAGGTACAAAAGATTGGGAATTATGAGCAAGCATAGTGTTATCCATCAACTAGCCAACTAGCTGGAACTGTCTTATCTCAACTTTGCTAAGTCCAAATGCTGTATATTCCTAAACCAAGATGCTAACTGATGTCTTGTTTCTTGTTTTATTTTGACCTTGCGTTGGCTGTTGGTAGAACCATACAGATATGGTATGTACCGTCATATTGGTACAAAGTATAATGTTGGCATATTGGTTAGCATTGAGAAGGGAGGAAGAGGAGGAGTTGGAAAAGAAGGAGAGGTACCTGGTGGGCCAATGGCAGCAGACAAGTGGGTGGCATGAGGGATAGCACGTGGCTTGGACCTGTTGACTGAATGAGGGAGAGGGATTTAAATGATTAATAAAGGGTCTTTATATAAAAACCCTGAACTGGACCTGGATCAACCTAAATGGGTTGGTCTGCAGTGTAGTTCTCCATTGATTGATGTTTACTGCCCATTTCAAACTGGTCCAGATGGTTTTTTAGACCATGGTTTCTTGTGATAGAGCGAACTTGCTGTAACTGTTTGGTATGATAGTCATTTTACATTGGCCATGTACCTTCTTGAGTTTCTCTACCCCCTCCCTCCTCTCTTCCATCCTCATTTATATACTATTCATGCTGTTGGATCTTGTGGATTCATGACATCGTTTTTTGTCTTTTGGAGAAGGATGATCAGATTTATGGTGTTTGTTGTTATTCTTGTAGGAAAAGGATAATCAGATCATGGCTACTGATGATTGCGATGATAATTGTTTGCAAGAGGATGGTTCACTATGTGGAGAGGGAATGAATGGAGGAAATGGATTCGAGGCTCTGACAAGAGTAGAACTTGATATTGCATATTCTTCAGAGAAGCTACTAAACTTGGAGATACTCTTGATGCTAGTAGTTGATAGAGCCAATGATTTTGAAGCTGTGAGCATGGAATACAAAGACATCTCAGATGAGTCTGTTTTGAAGGCCTTTGAATCTGATATTTTATCTGGGATTTTAGACATGGAGGTCAAAGAACTACAAAGCTTCATGTGCTTGCTACAAACTGAAATCATAGAGGCCCACCAACAAGTTTCTCAAAATGAGCACTTTGAAGAATCTGCTGCTAAAGCAGAAGAGAAGTTGCATGATGCTGAAAAATCTGTGAAGAAGTTACAAGATTCAGTTGCTGATATACTAGATCAGTCATCGACGTTCATAAGAACTCTAGCTTTGTGCCATTGTGAAACCAGTGAGTTGTCCATTTGTACTTTTGCTTTATTCTTTTGTGCATAATAGCATGAATGAATCCATTAATTTCCTCAATCCGTGCAATTAGGGACTGATGAAAGTGAAGAACCTGACAATGGTCATTTGTCATCCATCAGCACAAAGTTGAAACCGCAGAGTCTTGACCAACAAAGGCATGTCTTACAAATGTTGGAGAAATCATTGGCCAGAGAACTGGATTTTGAAAAAAAGCTTTCAGATTTAAGATATAGTGAGGAGGATCTTAAGCTGAAACTGCATTATGCAGAAAGAGAGCTATACTGCATGGAAGAGTTGATGGAAATATGTTTGGAGAGGGCATTTGAGGCTGAAAATGCTGCTGAGATACTTTTGGGTACTTCCGAAGAATTAGCTGGAAGAGTTCAGGTTCTTCAACTTAATCTAAATAGTTCACAACATCGGGAACATGAGATGAGATCAAAGTTGCAGGAAAGTTTGATGAAAATACATGCTGAAGAAGCTGCCAAGGAGAGGTCGACTCATGCAGAACTTGATTTAATCTCGTCAAAAGAAAGAGGAGCAAGTGGGTTGAAAGCTGAAGATGAAAGCTTGCTGGCTAGTTCTGAAATCTTGTCTCTGAAGGACAAGGTGAGAACACTTGAGGAGAAGCTTAGAGAGTCTGATGCCCAGTTGCGGCTGGCAAAGGCTTCTGTTGGAACAAGTCAGCAACAACAGAGTGCGCTGCAGTCTGCACTCAGTCAGGTGGAAAAAGTAATTGAGGGTCTCAAGGCCAATGTTTTGAGAACTGAAAGCAGAGCTGAAATTGCAGAAGCAAAGTATGCTGAACTGAGTAAAACTAATGTTGAACTAAATGAAGAGCTTTTTTTTCTTCGAAATAGTGAATCTGAAAAGACAAACCTTTTAGAGAGGAGATGCCAGGAATTACATACTCAGTTTGAGCATGCAAAGGCATCTGTTGAAGCACTTGAAGAGCAACAGAATGGATTATATGCTGCAATTTCTGACATGCAAAATATGATCGAGAATCTCAAAACAAAGATCTCAAAAGCAGAAAGTAGGGCAGAGAGTGCTGAATCTAAGGTTAATCTGTTAACCGAATCTAATTTAGAACTAAATGAAGAGCTGGGTTTCCTAAGAGGACGATTAGAATATTTAGAGATGTCCCTGCAACAAGCTGAGGGTGCAAAAACAGCCATTGCTAAAGACATTGGTATTTGGACAAAAACTATCAGTGATCTGGTCAAGAAACTAGCCTTGGAAAGAGAACGCCTTCAGTCACAGGTACGGCTCTTTTCTTCTTTTGTTATTCACAGTTCTGTTCGGCAGTGGATCTCTGGAGTTGATGCCAAATAAGTGGAGTTAACCTTTCTGGTAAAATGTGGAGGACGTATTGATTATTTGTGAAGGGTGCTGTTATTTTACTAATTTTTTTTATTTGTAGCTGAGGACATGTTGATTATTTACAAATGGGGTTATCATTTCATTAAGCCATGTCTTTTTTTTTTGTAGATAACTGCATTAACGAAAAAGAACAAAATCCTGGCTGAGAAATGCAAAACAAAAGAAAATGCCCATACTTCTTTGAACTACAATGTGGAAGCATTGACAGAGTCTTCAACTACGGGTTCTTGGGTAGGTCATCCCTTTCTTTTTTTTGGGTTTAACCCCTTGTTTGGGCTCTCAAACCTTTCTTTCTTTGAGACTAAAAATTTGAAGTGCTTCTTTTCAACAAGTACTAACCTGCAACTACATGTTATCAGGTAGAGAAGCCCATAGCAGCTGTGCCTGTTAGTGAGAAGAGTGCAGAGATGACTGTTTCAGCGGAGGAATCCTCAGGTGGCGATTCCAAGATTGAGACAGTGAGGACCATAGAAGCAGCACATCTTGATCCAAAGTATCTTTTCATGGCTGTCCTCATTGTATCTATTGCAATCCTCACATTCTACCAATATCAACAAGAACGCAATCATGCGTGAGGGTATCAGACAAATTCGCCACTTCCACACATGATGATCATGAGATGCAACCCGTAAATTCTCCATCTGGCGACTATGATCCCGCCTTCAACTTTGATGCTCTACTAACAAACATTTTCTTGTCAAGATGGACTAAAGTTACTACAGGTTCTCAGATGTTTAGTTCCTCTTGTTTCGTTCTTTTTTTGTTTCGTGTTGAGAAAGGTAGCTTGGTGTTTGATCTGCCACCAAATTTGTGTCATTAGTCAGGCAATGCAGCAGAAAAAAAATGCCCCAGGAACTGGGGAGGATCATGAAAAGTTCTGTTCTCTTTCAAGCTCCAAGGCTGTCTGCATTCTATTCTTGATAGGTATCATGCTTTTTGAGTCAGTATAAGAGCAATCATACTTCTTGTAGATCGCATGCTTTTTCATGCGTCAATTTGATAAGTATTAAGTTTACAAAAGCACATTTAATACCATTGGCATTGGCACGCATATCAGTTATATCTCTAAAATAGTGCTTATATGAAGTAAGCTTATTCTTTGTAGGGCAAACTGGACCATGACGTCTCTCTGCATCTTTTGGAATCTTTGATCCATCATATTCAGGTCCAACTTTATTTATGGATCAAAGTTGACCAGATCTGATCCAACCAAATTGGAATGAATCGAGGCACGAGTCCAAGTTCAAATCACGTGCAATGTACGAGAAAGTTCGACGTCCCCGACGCCGCGAACGAAACCAAAACCTGTTGCTCCCGCCAAAATGGGCTTCCCTCCCTAAACAATATTCCCGCCAGAAACCCTACCCTTTGTAATTAATAGCCGACCAAACCCTCACCCAAACAAGACGACCTGGAGGAAGAGGGTCGTCATGAAGCGATCGCTGAAGCTCCGGGAGGCGCACAAGGGCACCGGATCACCGGCGCTCTGTTCGATCCTGTGGGACGCCGACGGCCGCCACCTCGTCACGTCCAACGCCTCCGATAGCTCCGTCTCCATCCATGACGCCTCCCACCCGCCGAAGCTCGCCAAGGAGGTCCGCGACCACAAGGACGGGGTCACTGCCCTCGCCCTCAGTCCTGGCTCCAACTCCCTTGCTTCCGGATCCATCGACCACTCCGTCAAGATCTACAGCTTCCCAGGTATGCCATCTTCGTCCTCCTCTTCGATTGCGTCCTTCTCCAAGGCTTCGTTACGTGAGATCGTTTGGTCGCGACCAGAACTTGCGATCAATAAACGGTTTCCTGTAGATCATAATAATAGTAGAGATTTGATTTCAAGAAGTTCAATTTGGGGGTTTGTGGCTTCACTCTGCTAAGGATTTCGCATTTGTTTGGTCAGATGGAGAGTTCCAGAGCAATGTCACACGGTTCACCTTGCCGATCCGATCTCTCTCGTTCAACAAATCCGGAAGCTTGTTGGCCGCGGCCGGTGACGACGACGGCATCAAACTAATTGCAACCATAGACAACACAATCTCCAAGGTGCTTAAGGGGCACAGGGGGCCTGTGACCGGCCTATCCTTCGATCCGTCGAGTGAGTTCTTGGCGTCCGTGGACACGTTCGGTACTGTCATATATTGGGAGCTCTCGTCGGGGAAACAGATGCACACCCTGAAGGCCATCGCGCCTAACTGTGACGCAGATGCCTCGCTGATTAATGTGCTAAGCTGGAGCCCCAATGGCGAAACTTTGGCTGTCCCAGGGTTGAAGAACGATGTGGTAATGTACGACCGAGACACAGCCGAGAAGATGTTCACCTTGAAAGGAGACCATGAGAGACCTGTTTGCTTCCTGGCCTGGTCTCCCAGTGGGAAGTACATGGCAACTGCTGGGTTGGACAAGCAGGTCCTCATCTGGGATGTGGATCTGAGGCAGGACATCGAAAGACAAAAAATTGATGATAGAATCTGCTCTTTGGCATGGAAGCAAAACGGGAATGCTTTAGCCGTCATTGATGTTATGGGTAAGATTGGCATCTGGGAATCTCCAGTACCGTCATGCATGAAATCCCCGACGGATGGTGCTGCAGATCTACAGGCAAGAGGCACAAATAGGCTTCTTTTATTTGATGAAGATGATGAGACTCCAAGCGCTTCTGGGAGCTTGGATGATGCCATCGAGGAGAGTCATGGTGAGTCGGCTCCATTCGGCCACAAAAGATCAAGGAAACAATCTATATCTGATGAGATCTGCGATGAAGATAGCGATGGGGAGGACGGACTGCTGCGTCAGATAGAATCGCGAAAGAGAAGTGCTGCTAAGCACAAGAATCACACGAGAGACTGGAAAGAAGGCAATGCAAGCTCATCCAACTCCACAAGGCCTAACATGCAGGAGGCATTTCAACCAGGTTCCACTCCTGCGGAGACCGGGAAGCGACGTTTTCTTGTCTACAACATGCTTGGAAGTATCACCACAATCGAAAACGAGGGCTACTCCCACGTAGAGGTGATGAAAAGTTCTTGCATCATTAGAATCCTCTACACGATCTATAATTTTCACAACTGCAAGTATCATTCATAAATTTGAGCTGTACATGTTTATACCGATGTTTCTTTGGTGGATCAAATGGATGATCTTCTCAATTGTTTATGTTTCGTAGGTAGATTTCCATGATACTGGAAGAGGTCCCAGGGTTCCTGCCATGACTGATTACTTTGGTTTCACAATGGCTGCTCTGAACGAAAATGGAAGCGTCTTCTCAAATCCATGCAAAGGTGAAAAGAACATGAGTACTCTTATGTATCGTCCTTTTAGTAGCTGGGCCAACAACAGCGAGGTAATCTCTGTTTGGCTATTACAAACATTTGAAGTTGCAATTAACATGTTCTTTTTTTTCTCTCTAAGATTTCACTGGTTTTATGCTATTTCATGTGATTCTAGTGGTTAATGAGGTTTGAAGGAGAGGAAGTGAAGGCTGTGGCACTCGGTACTGGTTGGGTGGCTGCTATTACTAATCTTAATCTCCTACGTATCTTCACAGAGGGTGGCTTGCAGGTGCGTGACACACAACTTCACATGTCACATATGCTAACATCATCCTTTCTATAAAGGATCCTTGCAACATCAAGTCTCTCAGAGTTTCATGAAGTGCTTCGAATTTGCACTTAATGAAACTCTATTCTTGTTTCCTTCTCCCAGATTGTTATGTTTCAGCATACATCATTACCTGGTGATCTTTGCTTATTTGTTGATTGATATTGTTGTAGAGACATATTCTTTGCCTTAATGGTCCAGTGGTGACTGCAGCTGGTTACGAGGATAAATTGGCAATAGTTACTCATGCTTCAGAATGTCTTTCATCAGGAGATCAGGTTTGTACATAATGATCAATAGAACAGTAAGGTTGATACGTAAGTATTGGTTTCTCCGGCTATCTAATTCTACGATACTCTAATGATTAGCAGATGCTAGACATTCTAGTGCTTAACATATCGGAGGGAGCCAAGCTTTTCGAAGGCCGCCTACCGTTGAGTCCAACCTCTTGTTTAACATGGTTTGGATTCAGTGAGGAAGGGCAACTAAGTTCATATGATTCCAAGGTCTGCTAAACTTACACCCTAACATGATCATCTTCTTACTTTTGCCTCAACTCATAGGAAACATACCTGATTGGTGAGTCTTTGCAGGGAGTGCTCAGAGTTTTCAGTCACCAATATGGAGGCAGTTGGCTTCCGGTCTTCAGGTGTTCCTCCTTTGCTACTTTCATGAACATTGTTTTATTTATCTGTCGAAGGCAAATTAAAGACAATGTTGTGATGTGTAGCATTGACATGATTGTGGTTGCAGCGCTGAGAAAACAAGGAAGTCGGAGGACGAAACTTACTGGATAGTGGGGTTAAATGCAAGCAAGCTATTCTGTATCATATGCAAATCTCCTAATTGTTACCCAACGGTAGAGAGATCCAATCTGCTTTGCTTAATCCTTTACCATTGTCTCCTGCAGTTAACACGGTATCCTTTTGTGCCAGGTGATGCCGAAGCCTGTGCTCGAGCTGCTCAGCCTTTCGTTTCCTCTTGCCTCTTCCGATCTAGGTGCTGCGGATCTCGAGAGTGAGCTCATGATGAGCCAGTTGCATCTCTCACAGGTCCATCCCTTTCACCTCCCTCTGTTTCAGCTGCCCGTTCTGCCGCTCACTTGCTCATTTCTTGTGGACTTCCCGAAACCCAGACCCAGAAGAAGATCCAAGAAATGGCCATGGCGGGTCTGGATTCCACTGCGCTTGACGACGAAGCCTTCAACACGGAAGCTGCCATTGACCGGTTCATGTTGAGGCTCATTGCGAGCTGTTGCAATGGTAATAAGACCAAGCGTTAAAGGTTCGGTGTGATGGACATGGTTGGCAATCAACACTGTTTCTTGTGATGGCAATTGCAGGCGATAAGCTCGTGAGGGCCACTGAGCTGGCTAAGTCGCTCTCCCTGGAGAAATCAGTCAAAGGTGCGATAAAGCTGGTTACCGCGCTGAAGCTTCCCATACTGGCAGAACGGTTCAGTGGGATACTGGAGGTGATCCCTTTCCTCTTCCTCTCCGCCAAGCTATCATCTTGCTCGTCGCCGCCTTTCTCACAGCTTTTGGTGAACAAACAATGTGCTTTCAGGAGAGATTGTTCAACGGATGTAGAACGCCGGCTGCCATTCCATGTGTTGCCTCTCCACGTACCATTACGAACAATGTGCCATCTTCATCCGACACCATTAGAACCGGTGCGCCGGTTTTGACATCATCATCTTTGTCTTGCCCACGCTTCCCAAGGCGAGACGCGATAGAAGAGAAGGCAGGAGGAAAGGAAGCTTGCAAGGACGCCGGTGATGGAGACGCAACAGCGGGTGTAAAGCCGAAGCCGAAGCCGCCATCAAGCGATTCTGGGAAGCATGAAGGGAACGATAAGAAGGGTCAGATGCCTAGCAGCAGTACGATGGAAGAAGGGGATTTGAAGGGAAGAACCAACCTGGTACAGTCCCGTGGGCCGACGAATCCATTTGCTAAAACAGCCAGCCCTCAGGAGAGAGCGTCTCTTCTGGAGTCCATCCGAAAGATGAAGAGAGCCGAGAATGAGAAGGATGGAAAGTCCAGCAATAAGAAGGTGAAGGTTCAGAAATAGTGATGACGTCCAAGTCGATCTCACTAGCTTTCTTTCCGAGTCTCTGGCTAATGTATCAGTGTTGAGGGATCCTTCAATGCATTCTTTTTTTATTTATTGAGGCTCTTTCGTAGTTATTTTATTATTTTGATCTTTATATAAAAAATTATATTGATATCCATATTGTTATAAAAGTAAAATATTTAGGTTCATTTATCTTAATATTATTGATTTTATTAATAAAAATAAAAAAAAATAATTTTAATATTTTAGTTAATGTGGTGGATAATGTTGGTGGTGGCAGATGATGATATCATCGAGGGTCATAGGTGGTTATTGTAGATAAAAAGAGTGATGACGAGAGAGATGAGGGTTTTGTATTTACTAATTATCAAGCAAAAAAAGGATCACTCGGTATTTATATTTGTATCGATATCAACATAATTGTCGAGCGATTTTTTTATTGCTCTACATCTGTATTATTGTCGATATAGTTGTTAAGTGACGGAAGGGTTACTCGGTGTCTGCATCAATGTCATCGCTCAACACAGTTGGTGAGCGATGAAAGGATTGTTTTGTATTTGCATCGGTGTCAATATAGTTTTTTTGAAGGATGAAAGAGCCATCGATGTAAATACTGAGTGACGTCATTTGCATTTACATTTGTGTCGACATCAACATAGTTGTTAAGCGATGTCACTCGACAATTGCATCGACATTGACACAAATATAGAGTGATTCTCATCGTCGCTCCCCTCATCCACAACAATCATTTACCGCCCTCAACGACATCATCGTCCTCTACCACCAATGCTATCTGCTACCATCGACATCGTCGTCCATTACCACTAATTAGGACGTTAACATTATTTTTTTTATTTTTTTAATATTTTTGTTGATAAAATCAATAATATTAAGATAAATAAACTTAAATATTTTATTTTCGTAATTATTAAAATATCAATATAATTTTTTAAAGTATACAAATTAAAATACTAAAAATAACTAATTACAGGAGTTATAATTAACTCCATCTAAAGCAGTAATGGTCCCGCGTGTGTTCACCAATAGATTACATGTGCTGTAATCACAAGAGTCGTATAAATCAATGAAATTTGCCCGCCCGAGAGACCAATCCCCTCGTATGGTGTAATCATAAAACTAGTTGCGTAGAGCAAAATTGTTTCTTTGCATAGTACTAGACCAACAAATACTACCGTAACCACTGTTTAGTTTCTCAGCAGGCAACGGTGGTATCTGCATCATCACAAACACAGTGTGACGACAACAGACTTCATTGACGCAGCGCCGATGCCCTCTAAAGATTTGGTTAATGGCAGATTGCACAAAGGCAATCACAAACTGAACAATTGCATGAGCCAAGTCCAGACATTGGAGCAATTCAACAAACAAAAAAGAAAAAAAAAATTTAAAATCTACCTTAATGATATATAAATTTTATATGAACAGACGACACAACTTGGCTTCATCCCGACTGGAAAGAAAGATTAATGCAAAGACAATTACCAGGTATTACCAGATGAATAAAATCCATTGGCTTACGATCTTATAACAATCCCTGTAAGCACCCGTGTGTGATTACAAGAAGTTTGTCCAAAAGTTTTTCCTTCTTCCTGTCTTCCTCCTTCAACCAAGCAGGAATTATCTCCTGTAGCGGTACCGCTTGAAGTTGAAATAGAGATGCAGAATGCCACGCTCAAATGTACATTTAAAGCCCTTCTTGTGAGAATACTCCCATTCCTTGTTGACAATGCGGAAGGCCTGTTAAATGTGTCAGAAAGCAAGCAGGTAAAATAAGGAATTGTTGAAATGATAAAAATCCAGAAATGAACATGATGCTAGCAGCTTGAGAAAAATGACACTCACAATATCCTCGTAGGGAGGTCCCGCATGAAATCTTATGAGACATGTCTCACCATTGCTATCGTCCTTTTCAATAGTGTACACAGGTGCTTTCGTCTTGTCAACAAGATCAGGATAAAAGATATTGAACTTGTATCCCTGTACAATCTTCGGTGGAGGGTTATCATGATCATAATGGGTCTGGTTATATTTATTCCACTCGTATCCGGTATGAACCCGATTGAAGTACTTGGGTTTTCTTGGCCGATATTTGTCATGCCACCAGTACACCTGGAAGGAAAAAGATGTCGAAAAGTCAGTCTCGCGTAAGTAGATAAAAAAGGTGCATATCTTTTGCAAAAGGCAGTGCATGCACCACTTTAGCACCATCAACATGCAATATTCTGAACCTTTCTAAATAAGAGTGAGCTTGAACCTGTGAATCCAGGGTCACTTCAGCACCAGCACCAAAAACTGCATCACCTTCTTCCATAGCTCCCATGGCTTTCATGGCTTTGAGTTCCATGCTATCTTCAGGTGTATTTGTCTTTGCAGTTATTGCTTCCTGAATCCTTCTTTGCTGCTCTATTACTACAGCCTCACGTTTCCGCTCCTGCAAGAAATACGTTTCCCATTCTTAACCATAATCAATAACCTTTTGACATCAGAAAGTAACCCAATAAGAGAATGCTAAATGAGAAAGTTCATTGAAATAAAGCAAAATTTTGGGTAGCAGTGTACCACTGATCACACCATCAGTTGGGCAATCTTACTGATCCTTTTTGTCAACTCTGCCTAAACCATCAAATAACTGAACTGACAAAAATCAAAACTTGGAGGGAGTTTAGGGTCAAGACTCACCAATCAGAATCAAAATTTGACAGATAGTGGTCAATGGTGGCCAAACACAGCATTTGTTTTGCATGAAAATGAATCTCATGCTCCAAGCAACATACAATCTATCAGGACTGCACTAACCTTGGGTCTCTCATTTGAATTGCAAACCTTGTGATTCAGACCGGATAACTGACTTCACTGGTCAAATGGTATAAAGTACAGGGAATTATCAGGCATATTTCATATAACCTCTATAGTCCTTGTACTTCTTTTCCTGACAGTAATATGCTATATTTTTCCCCAAGTCTGAGACAGCTATGTACAAGTCATTATCTCTTCTGTATTAGCCATCCAAATTACTAAAAATGGATACAGAAGTCATTGTTTTCTCCTGGTTGATTATCTCATCGATATCTAATTAGCCAATATGAGATATCAACATGGTATGCAATTTCGAATGGTACCGCCCGGTATAGGCGGTACATACCGATCCGACGGTATATCGGTATGCGGACCGCTAATGTGATACAGTGCTACATTGTAGTAGTCCTACAATGCTACAGTAGAGAGAAAGAAATATTTTAAATTAGGTGTAGCGCTCGGTACGCCCTAGTGTACTGCTCGGTATGCCCTGGTGTACTGTTTGGTACATGGTACCGTACATACCGAGCCAACCTCGAAACATTGATACGATACAATATTGCATACCTTGGATATCAAGAATAAAAATGAGCTATTGAGGTGAATTCTAGGCTTGATCCATCAATGACATGTTCCTCAGCATAATTTCAAGTAAAGATAAAACTGTAGAAGCTACAAGGAAGTATCATTACCAGCTCTGCCCTATCTTCTTCAGGATCAATTGCTTCATCATCTTCATCGCCTTGCAAGAGTTGAGGTGAAAAGGAGCCTAGTTCTTCTTCAGGTTCACAGCTTGGCTCCTCAATTATGGGTTCAGGAGAATAAGGCTTGGAATCTAAATATAAAATTACAACATAAGCAAAAAGATTTTTCTTTTAAAAAGAGATTCTAAGAAAGATTAAATTCAGAAGAAAATTATACCCTCCGTATCATGCATTACATCCTCCACCTCAGGCCTTATATCTTCATGTGATTCTAAGTGGTGTTCATCGTCTGCAACTTGCTCCAAACGTTGCAGATACTTTCTTAAAAGTGAAGTATGGATTTCTCTCAAGCAAGCCTGCATTGTTAGACCTTCATTCAGCTAACATAACAAGAAATTCAGAGCTATACTGATGAAGAAAAAGCTAAAATACACGACAAATGTTGCAATATACACAACACCCTAAAATTTTAGTGTTAAATATATATGTAGATCATAGACAAGTTCACACAGAATATATGAGAAGTAGGTCATTTTTCCAAAGTAAGCATTGTTACTGATCAAAAAAATAAGTGCAACACGTGCCAACGTAAGTAGGCACATGCCAAATAAAGGAAATGGAGGTGTGTGATGGCATGTCCTGTGTGACCATCTGTACTGGTGAATGAAACAAACCACCACCATTCCCTTCCCAAATGCAACTTTGCACATGAATTGCATGTGCCCTCATGAATGGACACATGGTATGATGATATGGAAGGGCCGGGCACAAGGTGGCATGTGATATTTAAATCTTAGTTCATTGACATGGAAATCTATCATAACCATGTTCCTATCATATTTTATCACTGGCGTCCTCATCTTGAGATGTTTCATTTGTTTGTTTTCCTCTTGAAACACTACACCTTTTGAAACCAATGTTTAGCCTAAGTAGCTCTTGCTTAGAAGAACAAGGACAAAAAGCCGTTAGGGAATTTTACAATCCCGTCAAGTTTGGAGGAAAGGATAGAATTCAGAGGCCTCAAAATGCAAAATTTTAAAAATATATAGAAGAAAAGACTTCTCAAACTCAAATCTTTTTTTTTTTTTTTTTTCAAACTTGAAGGCAAAACAGATATAGTCAGCAAGTGTACAATTTCTATTCTAGTGCCTACAAAAGGCACAACAACCTGCAAGTAGGGAAAATTTAAAGTTTAAAAAATATGACACAAACATAGCAATTAACAGAAAGGACTTTGATGACCAATTGAGATGATAAGCAACACTCTAGTCTAAAGTCATGATTAATATCAATAATTATCGATCTAAAACAAAAGCCTATGGAAAATTAGAAGCAAAAAAGGCTAGTTTCAGTGAACTGGCTGTATACCTTTGCTTTATATATTTGGAGGCGTTTTAATATAGCTTCCCAATACTCAACAACCTTGGCAGTGCCTGAGCGCATTTGTGATTCAATTTGTTGTTGCATTGCCTCCAAATCCCTGAACTTCTTCCCTTCTAAGAGATTCTTCACATCTGCCTCAATGCTGGAGTGCAAACCCCTTTCTTCTGCAAGAACCTCAGGAGGTGGTTCCTCACCACGTACTCTAGCTCGATCTAGTGCATCTCTTTTCCGAGCTTCAGCAAGTTCCCAGTTACAAATTACCATCAATGCCTGTTCCATAAAAGCATGCCACTTATTAGGTTTCAAATAATAAAATAAAAATATTAAACACAGAATGAACTGTTCAAAAGGGATAAAAACAATACGAAAGGCCATTAGCCCACCAAAGTTGCCATATTGGTGTTGACATTACCAATTATATGGTTATACATTATGGAATAAAAGTATAAAACATTTGCATTTTCCTTTCAACGATTAGATGAATTAAAATCCCCCATATTTTCAGGTTTTCTTGATTCAATGATCTGCTCCCATGATCGGAAGCCTAAATATCAATCACATATTTCCATTTTTCTTCAACTTGATGTTTCTTGACCCATTATTTACCCAAATTCAATTGAATCATGCATCCAATTCTATGACACTCTAAATTATAAATTAGGTGTGCTGGTGGCTGCACATAGATATGTGATCACTTTTGCAGAAAAAAGAATACACAACGAGTTTCTTCTCAAATCTGATTGGGCGCATAGGATGTTTTATGAGCTATTACTAAATCAGTTCCTACTTTGAAAAAGAATTACCTAATTACAAACAAAGACACCTTCAAGCAAATGGAAGATAGAGAAGGGGGAGAGAACAAGAGAGTAGGTCACAGAACTCATACTGTAGGCAAAAAAAAATATTTAAAAGAAGCAAAGACTTTACCTCCCAATATTCAATATGCATTGGAGTTGCTCTATCCAAATCCAGATGCATCTTAATGTCATCACGAAGCTCTTCCATCTCCTTCACAGTAAGCCCCTACATTTTCAACAAATTGATTATGCTGACCATACAAGGAATTATCAACCTGAAGTTACCGAAAAATGACCTTCTCCAAGGTTCCAACATTAGAAATATTAATTTCCAGTGTCTGTAATATTGGCTGGTGATGGCCAATTGACAACTGACAACAGTTTAAACCTAAGTTAAATGAACTAAATTTGTCTTTAAGAGATAATGATTCATAATGAAGTTGTTGGTACCTAACTTGTGCTGCAAAATTTGGAAACGCTGACCAAGGAATGAGCATCGAGACATGCCATGGCAATCAAAATTCTCAAAGCAATTGAGCGTGTATTATATCCATTGCAACCCCATGAGGTTCTCATCAATAACAAGAAGCAAAAAATTAACTTCAAGGGGGCGTGATACATACTAACTTTATTTCGATCAATATAAACCTTAGCGTTACTATATTTTCTCTCTTGAATTCAGGAATAAACTTTAAAATGCCAAAGATTAACAGACAGCGTGTTCTTTTAAAAAGGTTCAAAGAGGTAAATCTACCTTGAATACCATGTAAGGTTCATTTAGTTCAATGTCAAACTCTTCTGAACCACTGAGATTTTTGGTGAGTACATCTATGGGCCTTGAACGTCCTTCACGCAATCTAATCCCAGATCTGACTTTGCTTTGGTCAAAATGGAACTGTTCAAAAAAGTGAACCAAATTACTGGAAGATAAAAGCATTGCATGAAAGTATACATCAGGAGTAGTAAAAATGTGGTGATGTAGAAAGACATAAACACCTCTTCTTCTTTCTTCTCCCAATCTTGAAACTCAGCACGGGCTCGCTCTCTAGCTAGCATTGCCTGCAACATTTTACAAAAGACAGGAATGAGCAGCCTCAACAAAACAATCCTTAGTCAGTTTTTCTTTTCAAGAAAAAGAATCCACGCATACGTGGAAATGTGTGTTATATTTAGAAAATCAGAATTCATAACCAACCATTTCTTCCTCATGTTGTGCCTTTTCAATTGCCCTTTCCTCTCTTCTTTTCTTAACTTTCTCAATCTCTGCCTGCATCATGATGCAAATATTGTTATAATGGTACAAACCTATGCACAAAATATGCAACCAAAAGTACTTGTCCAAGATTAAAAATCAACTAAGATGCAAATAAAAGCTTTTCAAGCATGCATAAAAACTACAGTATACAATATACCCAAGCCTGTAGTAGGCAAAAAGAAAAAACATAATAACATATACTGTTAATTTTTTCATGAGAATTATTCAAACAATATTCAAAGTGGAACATCCAAGTGAGTAGGCATATCATTAATAGGATACAAAATGATCTTTCTTTCCATGTCAGAAAGTCATATCTTTATAGATGTAATAATATGAAATATCATCTTGCTTAAATGGAAGTTCTGATGAGGAAGGTAAAGAAAGAAGAAATCTACGTATCTATCTCCAGAACGTTTCTGGTGCCACAGGAGAGTTATATGCTGAACACCTAGATAACAAAGGCCAGAACAGAACAACAATGAAAATTACTGACCAGGTTAAACTCATTGTCAGGTCTAAAGGGCCAATGTCATATGGGAGGTGGAAGGGAGTTAGAGATCAAATCAGTCGAGTTACAATCATGTCAAACTCATTCTTGGGTCTCCAAAGCCAATGACAAATGGGAGGTGAAAGGTCGCTAGAGATCAACAAGGTCAAGCTCAAGAGGAAGATTGTGTTTTGTTATGATATTTTACAACCAAAGGAAGTATATTCAGAGACCAACCAAAATATGCAAAATCAAATACTCAAAATCTGTTTCGACACAAACAAAGACTGAAACTGTAAATTGAATGAAGTTATACATAGATAATTAAATCAGATCATGATGTACCATATATATAATCCAACTAAAATCCTAGCTGCACTTGCATATAGCAGTCAACTTATGTTTCCATTTAAATTAATGACTGAAGTGGTAAATCTTGTACATATTGCAAATATTGTAATAAACTATGGAATCGGCCTATCATGTTATACATTTATAACTACTTAATCCGAATTGAATGTTATGCAATCTACTTTGACTGATTCAAGCAAAACTGAAATAAAAGATGAAGGATTATGCAGTTGTAGTACATGATAATTTCATACCATCCTTTCTCTTTGCCTCTTCTTTTCAGCCTTTACAGATATATCCAAAGGTACACCTTGAGTGATATCATGTTCTATCTTTTTCCTCCATACAAATCTGCCAATATGATAATGAACAAAGTAATAAGTATGAAAAAAAGGAGATATGATAACATGCTTATGAAGAAAAGCTCCTTTCTTTCACATCCAAAGAGGCCTTCTAAAAGAATAAACGTCACTTGTTAATACAAGAACAAAGTAGAAGAGATTACGACCTACCAAGGGACCAGACTATATCTTTCTTAGAAATAAAGAAATGAGCAACACAAATCCAAGAAATATGATTATACTCAAATATCCAAAAGGGTGATTATCTCAATTACCAATGCATACACCAAGCCTATATCAAATTTGATGAATGCACAAGCAACTGCTAATATAATTAAGACATGTCAATAGTCATGATAAACCTACTTCTGTTACCTTTTTATTTTTACATGCTTCTTTCTATTCATAGAATCTTTTTCAACATGAAAATGCTGATGTGATAAACCTTCCATATGAGGGTTCAGAACATCAAAAGCCCTCCTCCGCAACCCTCTTCTAATCCCATGCCATCACCAACCAATCGCAACTGTTACTATTGAAAAAAATTAAAGTGTAATTTTTTTGTTTTCCTAAGTCTCCTCAAATTTTCTGATTACAATCCTCTTATAATCCCTTTTGTGTGCTCTTTTTTGATGTATTCAATGTAAAACCTCCCCCCCAACACAAATAGAAAAATGCCTCTTTCTTTTGTTTTCTTAGTACATAAATTCTTGTCCTAATGTCACTCTTCATCTCTTTATTTTCCTCAGTCCTCTGTCTTTTCGCATCTCCAATTACAAAACTCTCCCAGAAGTGTTATAAACTTCTTCTCATAGTCCTTTAAGGTTTCGTCGTATTATTTGTCAGTGATCATCTTGTTTCTTGTGTGGAATGTTTGACAACTTTGGTTTCACATGTTGCCAATGTCAATTTGCCCCTTCCGATTTTCAGATTGTCATATCCTATTGGTGAATCAAGTAATGCAGCTAAGAATATCACAAGCTGATTATTAGAATTGAATAGACAATTATAAAAATAAGTAGAAGTCAGAATAAGAAACTCCAAAAGAATGTTCTATATATCCTAGTCAATTCAGTTACTTTGCAAGAATAGACTAGCTCAAACGAGACCCAAGAAGGAAATGATTTGTTTTTTAATATTGGGTCAAGTGAAAAGTGTATTTGGAATAACCGAATGAAGTGAATGGAAGTAGAAACCTGTCATTGTAGTTAGTCTTAGTTGGCTTTAGACTGTGATCTTACAGTCTTACCCACATAAAGATTTAAACCTAGTAGTGACTCTTACTCAAATAGGATGTAGAAACAACAGTTAAGTGGCACACATTAAGATTATGACACATTACCTCTGATGGACTAATAATTGATTTAGTTCATTTTTCGCTATGTTTACCTCTACTTGGTCAAATTGTTAGCTAGAATAAACTAATAACCTCTCTTACCATAATTTAGGTATTTATTTCTAAATGGGACAGCCAATAGTCACCAAATAACCTGCCCTAGTATTCATGTGCAATTTAGAGCTTGACAATCTCACCAAATATAGTACACAATGAGCACAGACAACTTGATGTTTCTTTCGTAACTTTACCAGACATGGCATTTTATATGCTTAGAAATCAGATCAGAGTAATATATTTCCTACCAACATAATTGTAAATTTCAGGTACAATTTGCATCATCCAAAATTTCTTCTGTTTCCATTTACTCTGATGGCTGAACCAGGATCAGTCCCATAACAAGGCCACACAATCAAATGTATCCTTCCCAGCTCAGGCGCCATACTTACTGTACCCCAGATAGCACAAAGTTTCAATCTGTCAAAGAATTCTATGCTGATGTGTGGGAGAAGTGATGTAATTCACTTTCAACTAACAATCATCTTTTAGAAAAGGAACCAGAACCAAAAATAGTCCAGTTATGTGACTATCATCTTAGCAAATGAAGCTATACAATTCCTATGCTCAATTTCTATGCAAGGATCACTAAACCCTAAACAGCACACTGACTAAAAACGAAGAGCTCCTATCAATCAGATATAATTCATTATTAATTTCTTAAGTAAAAAAAGAGAGAGAAGTTACTTCTCGGTCAGGTTCGAGTCCCCAAATGGATTTGAATCATTGGAGTAGCCAGATACTGCATTTGCTTTGAGCTTCTTCGCAACCTTCAGAGCCTAATGAAAACAATATTTTAAGGGATTTGAGAACTCCAACAAACCCTAGAAAGAAGTCCCAAAGCAAATAAAGCGTGGAGGAGAGAAAAGGACGGCACCTTCTTCTGGGCTTTCTTGGCCATGTACTCCAATACCTCCTCATCGGTGATATCCCTCGACGACCTCTTCTTCCGTCTCCCCCGCCGGTCCTCCGATCCGGAATCGAAGTAATCGCTGCCATCATCGTCGGAGCTCCGACGCCCACTGCTCCTCTTCTTCCGCCCCCTTCGGCTGCTGTCGCCGTCGCTGCTCCGGCGTCCGCTCCTCCGATGGGAAGAGCTCCGCCGCCTTCTCTGAGGCGAATCGGACGCCGTTTCAGACTCATCGTCGTCATCCGACGATGGCGATCTCCCTCGCCGCCTCTCTCTCTTTCC
Source organism: Musa acuminata AAA Group (assembly GCF_036884655.1). Classification (NCBI taxonomy): domain Eukaryota; kingdom Viridiplantae; phylum Streptophyta; class Magnoliopsida; order Zingiberales; family Musaceae; genus Musa; species Musa acuminata. The sequence goes on from NC_088349.1 coordinate 8,327,226, forward strand.
ATCGGCCTCGCCTTTGGCCATCGAATCGAAACCTCCTAATCCGCAGGTATGGAGGCACCGCCTTAATGACTTGGCCGAGTCCGGACTCGCTATTATTACAGAACGTCCATCCCGACGCGTGATCTGCCACTCATTTCACTTTAAGAGATGTGTGCTGACATGATTGACGTTGTTAAGATTCGCATCAAGATCACGGACTGTAACGGACCGAGTTAATCTGCGGCCCAAAGGCTACTGAGTTGGCCCGTTCTTGTTGAGGAAATCGCCCGAGCCGTAGCACCAAACTCGGGGTCTAACTCAAGGCTCGGACGATCAGGATCCATTAAATCAACAGCACGGGACGGTAGATATATGATTCGCATAAAAGCACGCGGACAACATAGTAATGAAGTGCTTCCTCGAGGCTTTCTTCCTCTATATATATGTCTTTCACCCGATGGCATCGCCTATATAACCCTCGAGTCGAAGTCCTCCATTGCAGACGGACATCTGCCTCTTTACCTCGTGGTCGCTCTCTTGCCTCGAGCGCACCAGCGGAGCTCTCTTTACCGTCGCTGAAGCCCCTGGGAGTCTGCTCTCGTCAGCGGCGGGCGGTGGATGAGATTAGGGTTCCGGCCGACGAGTTTTAGCCTAAAATCTCGCGATCAGAGGTCATTTCCTTCCGCTAACGCTCCCTATTCTGCTGTCGTACGGGCGGGAATTAAAAGCCCTTTGTTTTAAACCTTCTTTATTTACTTTGTCTTGGATTTTGGTTTTGGCGTCAGTTGGATTTGAATGACCGGGAAGGAGCAAACTTTCCTTTGCTTTGATTTGATGGTTTGTGGAATGATATATGCGTTGTTGCGGTTGATATATGGAAACTTAGATGGTTTATCTGCTTGGATGTCAGGTTAAGGATTCTTTTTATACATGATACAGTTAACTTTCAAATTTCTCCTTTTCTTTTGTTGTTGCTTAATTTCATGATAATTTCAACAGCCAAGGAAAGATATTTGATGAATATTATTTCTGTTGGGAAACGGGAAGAGAAGTTATTTCTTAGGGCTTTGAACACGAAGTGTTCAAGAGTAAAACGGCGTCTTTGCTTCATGTTGGTCTTTGATGCTATATCCTAGCGCTTGATAGACTCTTGAAGAAAAGAGGTCCATTTTGTATCTTAGAAAGGGGTCCATGTTTTGTTTTCACTATATGATGCTCCTCTTCTTTGAATCAAGTGCAAAATTCAAAGCTCGCGCAGGAAGGGGCATGTTTTATATTATTGAAAAGTGGGGTTCTCCTTGGTCATTTTTAATAACTGGGTGTTTTCTTGTTAAATCACCCTTTGAAATAAGTGATAGTTGCATAAATGATCGAGGCACCACATGTTGTTGCCATCAATGTTCTTTTTTTTTTCCGACGCCATAGGCTTTGCTATTGGAATATGCCACAGTTGTGTTGAGGTTCTATTTAAGAAAGATTCTTGTGCATTGACATTGTTTACTAATTGTGTTGTTGTATGACTTGTATTCTTGGGATGATCTTTATGTTTGTCCTTTATAGCATAGGAAAGTGGAATGTACACTATCCCTCAACATACTTTGATCACCATTCCTTTTTGCTTTGGTACTAATTCCACGTCATTACTATAAAAACATCCTTTGCTATTGGAATATGCAACAGTTGTGTTGAGGTTCTATTTAAGATAGATTCTTGTGCATTGACATCGTTTACTATCTGTGTTGTTGTATGACTTATTTTCTTGGGATGGTCTTTATGCTTGCTCTTTATAGCATAGGAAAGTGCAATGTACACTATCCCTTAGCATACTTTGATCACCATTCCTTTTTTCCTTTGGTAATAATTCCACATCATTACTATAAAAACATCCTTTGGGTATCCAGATTCTGTGGTTCTTAATATAATTCTTCATGATATTAACTTTCTGGTAGAGGCCAATTTCTGAATATGTAAAAGGAGTTGTGCTCTATCTTCACATTGTAATGTACAGGAAACAAAACAACCTTCCCTTCCTTGTTTTTCTTTTTCTTATTTTGTAGCCCTGAGTTTTTTGTTTTTTAAGTAATCTTTGATCATTGGCATGCTAAAATAGGCCATGGCCACATTTGAGTTGTACCGAAGGTCCTCCATTGGCATGTGCTTGACGGAAACCTTAGATGAGATGGTATCTACTGGAACTTTGAGCCCAGAGCTAGCTTATCAAGTGCTTGTGCAGTTTGATAAGGTAATGTGGTTTTAAACCCTTGACATTTCTTGTGGATAATTCTATTTTCAGTCATATTTATGAGTGCTCTTCTCTTTGGTATTGTCTCCTTCCAGTCTATGACAGAGGCCTTGGAGACCCAAGTGAAGAGCAAGGTTTCTGTTAAGGTATATATTTGCTGTTAGGTGTATTCTTTATCATGTATCCAAGTTTAGCAAAAAGGAAATTATGCTTGTTATGGTACTTGTGCCTTTAACCTTTTGTCAACTAGTCATTTGACCAAGACTGCTCTACAGTATCATGTCAAATGTGAGGTGTAACATTAACTGAAGTCTTTGCTATTATTTTTTGTTAATCTTGGATCCTGGACAGATTAATCCCACATCTGTCCGGGTCAAATTCTTGGACATCATTCCACAAGGATTTGAACCCAGAACCTCTCCTAGATGAAGGGACCAACCACATAGCTAATGCCTGAATTGTTTATGACAATGTTCCTTTAGATATAGTTATGTGCGACAAGTAGTTTCTTATATGTCATGCTTATGAGAGAACTTGTGGCCATATCAAGTAATTCTTATTCGTAGTGCTCTTGTTGCTTAAGCTTTGTTCAACTTTGGTATTTCTTGTTCAAATTATTCCTTTTCCTTTCCAGTGAGCAGCAGAAATTAATCAAAAATAGCCATAGATGCAGATTCAAATATAAGGAAATCTTTGTAAATATTAAGAGTATCCTTTCAACAATCAACTTTGAAAAATTAATTCCAAATGAATTCCACTTCTTAGCTTACTTTATACTCACGATCTTCTTGAAAGCAGCAACAAGTTGCTGTAAGTTCCAGTAATCAGCGGGTGCCTTTCATTGTTTGCTGTCATGTACCTGGTGTTTTTTACCTTCGTATAGCGGGAACAATAGAATGAGGTCCACCCTTTAGCATCCTGTAGGGGTGTTCCAATCGAACCAAAAAACCTAAATGAATCGGAATTAAACCAGAACTGAACTGATCCAAAACCGGTTTGGCCCGTACATCAATAGTTTGGTTTTGAAAGCTACAAACAGTTCTGATTCCGGATGCTGTTCTTCAGTTTGGTTAACCAGTTTGGATCGAACCAAACTTATTTTTGCAAAATTTCCTTGGGTACTTGGGTTCCATGAATTGGTGATCAAATGGGTGTACAAGATTACTGTTGGCTCAAGTTCAATATTACAATTTCACAAATCTTATCATGTTGGTTCAAGTTGACTAAGATTTCGATTTGGTTTAACTGGTTCATTTGAAATATATATATATATTTTAAATTACTTGAAATTACAAACTGGTTAACTAAATTGGATTAATTGATTTTGAATCGGTTCGGTGAAAGTAAGGTAGGTTTGAATCAGTTCGGACTTACCTTACTTTAATCGAACCAAATCATATATCGGTTAAGTTTGGCTCAGCCCTTAATGATTTGGTTTGAACCACTTTGAACAACCATAGTATTCCTTTCTAACCTTTTGTCTGTCCCTCCCTCTATTTATTCAATATGGTAGGCTGTTACTTAAACACATCTTTTATTTTTGCATTTCTTTATCTGTCTGTCTTAAAAGCCTGATTTGATTGATCTTAAAAATTTGAGTCACTGGTTCTCTCTGTTTTATTATTTTTTTAATTTTATTTTTTATATTTTTGGTTTTTAAAGTGAGGAACATTTCCATCTTGTTTAAGCCGAATATATCATGATGTTCCCAAGAATTTTTCTTCACTCACACTTCTCTCAACCTCTATATTTCTCTCTTTTTCATCCTACCCCTTCTTTTTGTCATCTTTGTTCATCAGTGTTCTCTCTTTTCATTCTGTCAGCAATTTAGAAAATGATTTTCTTGCTTCCCCATCTCTATCTCTCATCTTTTTGTTTTTCACTTGCCTACAAGCATATGTGGATGTGATGGCATACATGACTGCTAGTCATCAACCAGAATTGGCTGTTCCCCCAGTAAGGCAATCATTGCTTGCGATCACATATATTATTACTAATTTCTTGCCTATGTCATATAGCTAAATAAATGAACAACTATTTGTTCAAACATCATTGCTGAAGGCATGCTTATTGTCAACTGTTGAATTTTCATAGTGTCTTAGGAGATATTAGGAGTCTAAGGACCAGTTGTGGATCGTTTGTTTTCATCCATCTATACCAAATTTCAAACTTGGGGTGTTAACAGGTCCAGTAATGCCTGTTGTCATTGGAAGCAGTAGATCCTAATTTGGGCCAGACTCTAGAACTGTCTAAAACAAATCTGGCCTGGCACTGACCTCGACATGAATACGACTTGCTGAAATTGGGCCTAAGTTAGGTCTTTTTATCCTTCTTTTCCCTTCTATACTGATACACTTAGTGCCTGTAAACAAATGCAGATTGATTTTACCACAAATTTAACCCCTCAATTATTTTTGCTCTTTGCTCTGTTTCTAGTTTTATCTTGAGCTCCGCTCTTCATTTTGTTAGCAATTTATGACTAAAATATCATTAAGTGTATATTATCATGTTTTATATATTTGAAATGTGTAGGTATGTAATATATGGGACCAATGTTAGGGTGCTTTGGTACATGGTCACTTGTTTTGAACTTATCCATGTGGATAATTTGTAAATGTCCTACATGCATCTATGCAGTGCACATACAACACATTTGCTACTAAACCTTATTGAACTTTTCTAGTTTTATCTTGAACTCTGTTCTTCATTTTGTTAGCAATTTATGACTAAGATATCATTAAGTGTATATTATCATGTTTTATATATTTGATATGTGTAGGTATGTAATATATGGGACCAATGTTAGGGTGCTTTGGTACATGGTCACTTGTTTTGAACTTATCCATGTGGATAATTTGTAAATGTCCTACATGCACAGACAACACATTTGCTACTAAACCTTATTGAACTTTTCTGTTAATTAAGAATCTTTTTTCCACTTGTCTCAAATGTGCATGTTTTGCAATGAAATTGAGTTAGTCAACTGGAAAATTCCGTATACTCTTGATTATTTAAGTGTTCCAGATAGGAATTTTTTATGAGCTTATATACTTTCCTATGGCATGGGTATCTCGTCACTGTGTCCACATATTACTGTTGTGCTTTGTGTGTCTGCAATATACAGTACTTTCATCCTTGATTAAATTATGCTGGTTAAGTTTTACAAAGACAATTTATCTTGCTCCATGTCTTGGCCTCGTTGCGTTACCAGTACTTATAGGTACTTTTGTTGATTTCACATTATTGATTTGGCAAATTCTCTCATAGTAAACCCCCTTTTGTTTTAGTCATTTCCGGATACATAATGACCAGTTTAGAAATTGTCGTGGGTATGGAACTATTGTCATGTGGGGTTTCCATTAGTTTTATTAGAATGTAGAACTGCTTTCCGCTTGCCTCTTAAACTTGTATTCTTCCTCGTCACTCCTATTTGTTGTCCCATCTTTTTCAGGTCCATTGGTTCCTTCTAACTGTTTGAAGTTTATATAGCTATCCTATCATGTGCTTGTTATGCTGACCTATAAGTTAAAACTTTTGTAGTGCCTTCTCACGTGAACGTTATACTTAAATATCATTGCATGGGCATATCCAATTTCTGCACTTTCTACTGGCCAAATCGCTTGTCATAAAAAAATTTCTAGGAAGTACTGTATCAACCTTAAGGGAACTAATTGTCACACCCTCATTTTTTAGTCTGTTCTTTGTTATCAAACCTGTCAATTCGGAAACCTGATATCTTTTTTCCTTTTGGGTAATGCTCTTGTGCAGGGTCATCTGCACACCTACAGGTTTTGTGACAATGTGTGGACATTCATCTTGCAAGATGCAGTCTTCAAAAGTGAGGACCGCCTGGAACAAGTGAAGAGAGTGAAGATTGTTGCTTGTGACTCCAAGTTGCTTACACAGTGAGAGTGCCCGTCTTTCCTACTTTCTTAGCAGTGACCATGATTATGCATGTAAATTTTTCTGTTTCTGGACCGACCGGCGGATACCATTCCCTGTGCGAAACTCATCGTCTGGGGCAAAGACCTGTCAGATGAATTTAATTTTATCTTGAAAACATTGAAATCTCTGGAGAAGGTTTCAAAATTGAATGGTCTGTTCCGTTTCAGTATCTTGGTGTTGTGTTGAGATGAAGGATGATGGAAGGTCTTAAACCATGAGCCATCACAGTTCATCCAATTGGTATTGGTGTCTACCATTGACAGAAGGTATAATTACTGGCCGGCATTAGTTATCAATAAAAAACCTCATCTGATCACCCTCTTTATTTCTCTTGAATGCTTTGCTGAGGCCATGTTGTCCACAGTCTCAGACCAGCCTGAAGCAAGCAAACCACTAGCTTCAGAAGACATGTTTTTGTGCCACTTCTAGCTGTAAAGCATCCTGAGATCAAATTGCAAGGACTGGTATGCCTTCATGATACATGAGTTGGATCCTATGTTCAAAATGTCAACTCACTGTTGTCCACTTCTCACCCAAGTATAAGTATGGGGACATCGATCTAAATCTCTCTCCTAGATGTGGAGATGGAGAAAGACATGACATCATGTGAGAAGGTTACTGTGTGCCCCTAAAAACATCCAAACCTATCAGTCTTTTAGTTCTCTGCATCAGACAAGTAAGCCTTCTCCAACAGTTAAAAGCATCAGAGTCCTGACAGCACTTGCATTGGAGCCATCTCATTGTAGTTATCCATGTGGTCACTGTAGTCAATGGAAATCATGAGATCCTTCAGAAGAGATGGCAGAGTCATTTACCTATAACAAATCATTTGGTTCTCTTACTCTAGGATGCTTCTGACTTGAGAAATCAAATTAAATGGTATGATCCATAGAGTTGCTGTTTGTCCCATCCTTCCATCAACATCCATTTAATAGAACAACACATGGATGCAGAAAAACCCATTGTCATCACTGTGACTGCAAGTTGTGGATGACAAGTCACCCAGGCAATGGATGATGAGCATGGATACCATTGTCTCATCACTGTCATGTTGGAGGTGTGATGGTGTGCAAAATGTGCACAAAGCTAGGTTGGCTCTTGTTCCCATTATGTGACACAATCAATCTTTTCAAGAGAAAGTTTGATGAGCCTTTCCTTCAAATGGATCTGATGGAAGACCTTTCTTGTCCACTGAGAACACTTGGTGACAAATCTTTGTCTATAGGTGCTGTTTTCCTAAGACACCATGAAAGCTCTCAAATTTTGTATAGAGCAAGTTAGGGTAGTGTATAGGCTTTCAATTGACCATCCCAATCATTGAGAATTCTGAAAGGTGTTAATTTGGAGTCCTTGAATCAAAGATTACATGCCACTGATGTTGTCACAGTCAAAGTCTGAAAACTACATGAGCCAATAGAAAATATATTTTGGGAGGTGGATGATAACTCATATACGAAACTATCAAGAATTGAAAGAGCCGAGTGATATATATTAGTTTTGACTAATAATTCAAGAGGTTTAAGATTTTTTGAGTTATACTGGTATTTAATCCTGGCTATGTTAGCTCTGATGAATCCGACTCAATTTTGGAGTTCAATGAATTAAACATTGACATGGTATCAAAGATAAGAAAGATTACGACAGTCCTAATCAATTCTTAATAAATGATAGGAACAAAGAAACATCCGATGGTAAGCATGACATGAATGAAGAGTAGTTAATGGAAAGAAGAAAAAGAAAGGGCAAAGGTAAATGATATAAATGGGAACTTCGCTGTACCTGAAGAAGTCTATGAATTTTTTTTGTAGTATATGCTGGGCTCATATCTTAATTGGGTTGACTGCTTTGGGAGGTATCAACTGAACCATGATGGAGGTTGATATGAATCATACAATATAAATAATAGTAATTAGGTCACTCTAGTCTCGCTTGACCTAACATATATTGTGGTCTAACCCGACCAATTTAACACTCGGGTTTCGAATTTTATAGTAGGTTTAGATATCCTTTAATAAGATAAACTCATAGTTCAAGTACTTAAGTAAGTAGTTAGTCAGATTTTATGTCGGATAGTATCTTTTAAAAGATAAATGAGAGTTTACTATCAATCATCAAAATCTGTACTAGTTAAGTTAGTCAATATCGTAAAAAAAATTATTAGATGAGAGTTTTAGTTCTCAACTCATTTACTATCAAACATAGTAACCAGTAAGACTCATTCATTCTGATTTGCAAGTCAAAACAACCTCTCTCTCTCTCTGGGAAACTTGTTTTGTGGGGAATCAATGGCTATAAAATTATTCTTCTCGGAGCTGGGAACTGTTCTGCATCAATTTAAAGCTTTTGCTTGAAGTGGTTATGAAGATGGAGGATTAAATAGATGAACTTGCAAAATACTTTGATTAAGGAGTTCTCACTCTTTGTTCTATTCTTTGACTCCGGAGCAATAGTGATGCTTATTTGGATGCTCACGCTATTAGGAGCTTCCTTTTTGCACACCTTTACTTGCTATGTTAGCTTTAATTTAAATAAAATAGTATATATATATATATATATATATATATATATATATATATATATATATATATATATATATATATATACTTGAGTATAATAATGTTCACAATTTCTTTTTGATTGACTTGTGACCCTATTAGATTATAAAAAACCTTTCATTTATAGAAATTGTATATGACTAGTTTTCCTATTTGATATGACTAATTTTCCTATATGATATGACTTTTCCAATGTTAAAGTATATATATAAAGTTATTAGAAAAGATTGAAAAAATTAGATGTTTCCTTTCGTGGATAATTACGCTTAGATTCGATATATATTAAATGACAAAGGATTATGTAAAATGAATAAATATATTGTAAGAAGATCCATAGGTATTGTGGTTAGAGAATATCAAGAGATAGAAGAACATCATAGGTTTTCAATACATATTTAAATCTTTTTGATTAAATTAAGGATGAACGAAAGAAAGAGATTCATATAATCACATTATATATTATGGTTTATTATTATTATCGATGAATTTTGGATGAATCCACACAGTTGAAATGGATGAGTAAGCAAAAGTTGAAATGGAAAGATTAGATTATACTCATTTTTCTTGCATTTTATTGATGATAAAATTATACTTGTTTCATCATATGTGTCCCATTAAAAATGGCATGTAAGCCTTGGCTAGCAAGTAACCTATTATGTGACACTAGCTTTCCAATTTCTTACATGTGTGGTGGGCACAACCACATGAAGAAGAAGAAGAAGTCCATCAATTAATTGAATTGAATTGAATTGAATTAATGAAGGGAAGGGCAGGACAATGGACCAAATTATTGTGAGGGTGTTGAGGCATCATCAATCCATAGAGGAGGAGGAGTTTTGTGTCCTCCCATTTGCTTCTGCTTTGGAGTTTGGGCTGTTGCCCCTCCCTTAAGCAAGTAGGGATGTGATAAATATGTCTGTTAAAGTTAGGGAAGGAGGTGAAGAAAAAGGTGCCTTGTGAATCCAACCCAATCAACACAAATCATTTACACCTACCTCTACATTACATGCTGCCTGTTTTATAAGGATTGGGAGCATGAGTTGATCTCAATCTAACAAATGCAAGGTGTGGGGGGTAATTGATGATTCCAAGTTGGATTGCTATTGGATCAGGTTCAGTTCAATTTTAGATCCATCAGAGCTGAATCTTGCTTACCAAAATATTGTTGCTTGATCTAAGGGCACTTTTTAGAGTTGGAGTGATAAATATTCCTTGTAGGTTAGATATCTTATCCATTTAAATTAGATTTTTGATACAAAAATAAATATTCGAATCGAATTTGGATTTGGATTACCAAAGTATTTCTAGTTGTTCCATCTCATGGTAGCTTTTAGAATAGAATACTATTCGAGATCAAATATCCAAATGTATACTACTCACTTAAATTGAGTTCAAATATCTTCCAATTGAATTTGAACATAGAAATAAATACTTGAGTTAGGATTTAGTTTAATAAGTCGATTTTTTTCATGATTACTCAAATATACCAACTCTCCTAAATTAGAGTTGTCTAAACTTTTTTAGAATTAGATTAGTGCTTTTGGTTAGGTATATTTTGGGTATCCAAATATATTTTAAATTGGATTCAAATATGGTTCGATCAAATTTAGATAACAAATAAAATTTAGGTCGAATTCATATTTCAATATTATTTTCATGGTTACTCAAATAGCTTATTTTTTAAAATAATAATAATAATAATATTTATCCGACCTTTTTTATTAAGATAGAATATGAATATTATTCTGAGTTAATAAACATATTCGAAAGTTTATTATTATTATTATTATTATCGTGATCATCAAATGAGTGCACGCATATTGATCAGACTGTCATGTCTCAATCACGACGGATCATGTCCTCAAGGTAATGGGGGTGGAAATGGGCGCGAAAAAAAAAGATTAGTCCACCAACTGAGACCGTCCGATCTTAGGATGAGCCCGTGACGACGACTCTACACCAATGCTTCCGAATACTTCTCTCCTCCTTTTTATTATCACATTTAATTTTTGGGATATTGGATTTGTGGGAGAAAAAAAAATACTATGACATTAGTTAAATTAAATCGATTAAAAAATTATATAGGATCCTTTTGTCATTTATTACTTCACATCATAAAATGAATTTTAAATATCATTCCATTACTTCAATCCTCCCATTCAAAAAAGAAAAAAAAAATACTATTACTATAAAACTTAACTGGTAAAGATCTTATTATATTACTATAAAACATAAAAAAAAAAGTATTAGTATTTATTTGATTGCACCTAAGATATGGATTAAAGTGTCATTCAATAAATTTGAAAGATTTATAGTAATTATTTTATTTTATAAAAAAAAAGTGAAGAAGACTTTATAATAAATTATTAAAAAAATTATCCTGATATTTTTTTAAAAAAAAATATTACATAAAATTTTGAATTCTATTGATATGGTAAATAAGTCCTATACATCATCACTCATAAAAAAAACTTTTATTATCATTAAAAATATTGATAAAAAAACCTTTATTATTATTTAAAAATATTATTAAATTAAGGGGTGAGGTGGGGGGAGGAACACATCATTCCCATATGCCTCATTCCTTTGGGGAAAGCAATACAATAATATATATAGGATGTGAGGATAATTAGTTGAAGGTTTGCATCAAGTAAACCACAACATAAGAAATGCACAAAGGTAGCTAAAGTTACTGTCATCTCCATCATTAATGACCACTTAAACAAGTAAAAGAAGAAGAAGAAAGCAGAGGTAAAAAAACAAAGGGAATCAATCCATTTCATTTCATTTCATTTCATGGACTAAAGAAATGGTGGGTTGGAGTGTGTCTCTGCTTTCCTTTTTCCTCCCTTTGCACTTCTATATACTCCCTCCCTGCCTGGGCGGTGCTCAATGATTCATCTCTCTCTCTCTCTCTCTCTCTCTCTCTCTGCCGCTCTGTGTGTGCAGTGTTGAGGTATAAATGCGGTAAGCATCTCTCCTCTCTCTTTCCTGTCTCTGTCTGTGCGCGAATGTTCATGTATGCTCTCTCTATCTCTCGCTCTGCTTTTCTCTTGGAGCAGGAGAAGAGGGTGCAAGAACAAGGGGAGGCGACCGAGCAGCAGAAGACAGGGAGAAGCGAGATCGAAGATTTCCAACAAGGCTTTCAATGGCAAAAGTGCTGTCGTCAAATGGTAGGCAGAGTGATTAAAGGCGCAAGGAATCTCTAGTGCGAGGGCGTGGCACCTTTCCTTTTCGCTCTGTACACTGCGTGAGCGGGTGTTTTTTGGGTCTTCGTGAAAGGAAAGGAAAGGAAAGGAAAGGCGCGATCTTTGAGGGGATGGCTTGAGTTCTGCTCTTCTGCCTGCGACCGATGCCCCTCTCTCTCTCTCCCTCTCCCTCTCCCTCTCAGGTGGGGATTCCTTCCCTGTTTGCCTTGTCTTTTTACTCCTTGTTTCTTGGTCGCATGTACTCTGAGCTCTGATGCCCTCTCTGTCCATTTCCTGAGCTGGTCTTCTGCTAACAGCAAATTCTTGGCAGGCAATTCGTATATTTGATTTGGTACTGTCGGTAATAGTCGTAAAAAGGGCTCCCTTTCTGTTAATTTCTGATGCTTGCCATAGCCAAAAGGCTGCTGATATCTGAATCAATGGCTTCTGAGGGGTTTCTTCTGAGACTTGTGGGTTTAGCGGACTGGGTTTGTACATGTTTCCATGCTTTCTTGGCTTCTAGCTTTTACCCCCCTTCTCCCGACTGTTCATCATAGCTTCTAGCTCATCTCTGTTCCTTCTCCTTTCTGCAATTTGGATGGCGTTCTTCGATTCACTTGGGACAATCTCTAGTTCGGTGATTGGGTGCTTGTTCTGAGGCTAATATACTATGATTTGCTTGTATCAGATCCGAAGAAGAAGATCAAATTCGGATCTTGTTTCGCGTCTTCATCAAGGAGAGGCTAATTCTTCCTCGTGGCTGCACTGAAGATTGTCACCGGCAAGGTTTGGGAGGTAGAAATGGAAATGAATGAGGACAGGAAGTTTGGGTTGGAGAAGAGCCATGGAGATCACCTGAGCAACCACAGTTCCGGTGTCTCTGCTGACTGGCAATTCAACACCCCTGCAATGAGTGCAGCGCCGCCGCACCCTTCCACCGCCGCCAGCCTCGTGCCACCGTTGACTTCATCTCCGCTTCTTTCGGCTCCAGTGCCGGAGGCCTTCGTTCCTGGTCTCTGGAACTACCATACTATGAGTGTTGGAGGAAGTAACATCCAGAATACTACGAGTGCCATCGGTTCTATACCAATTGGAAGACCAGTAGCCATGTCCTCCAAAGGCATGCTTCTATCAACTCCTCCCGTAATCTTTCCTCCTAGCTTGCCTCATTTCCCCGCCGATTCGGGTTTCATCGAGCGGGCAGCAAGATTCTCATGTCTCAGTGGTAGTAGTTTTATGGACATGAACCTCCTCAGGCCATCTCAATCAGTGGCTCCGGCAAGAAAGGCTTCGAAGGTTGTCATGGAAACTCAGGTTCAGAACACTGAGCTGAGTATGACTGGTGACAAAGCAGTCTCTCTGCCTGCTGCCTATGGATCCATTGATCAAAGTCGGATGGACACCCAAAGAGATCGAAGAAGCTCTCATATCTCAAACAGTGAATCCCAAGAAACAAATTTCTGTGAAGGTGGACAAGAAGGGAACGTTGATTCATCAGATGTAGCTGGGAATTCATCTCCTAGTGATCTTGGTGCAAACAAGAGAAAAAGAACCATTCGGGTAGATCACATCCTTTTTTTCTTGAAATACCATTATTTCTGTGTAGATCCTTTTATTCTGTTCTATTCTGCAAATAGTGATAGGTGGGCGCTCAAAAGGCTCTAAGAGCTTCTGTTTTGCTAGGATATGGAGAAGGACCAAGTTCAAAGAGGTCCACAATCATCCTCGGAGGCCACAAAGGATGACATTGAAACTAAACACAAAGTAGAACAGAACAGCTCCAAACACGGTGGGAAAAATGGGAAAGATAACTCAGAAGCTGCAAAGGAGGGTTATGTTCATGTCAGAGCACGGCGTGGACAAGCCACTAACAGTCACAGTCTGGCAGAAAGAGTAAGGTTTTAATCTAATGATGCTATCCGAGAAGCTTTGTCATGACACCCTTTTCCTTCACCAGCGAAAATATCACTAGTTTAACTGAATGGATGCAGGTAAGAAGGGAGAAAATTAGTGAAAGGATGAAATATCTTCAAGAACTTGTGCCTGGTTGCAGCAAAGTAGGTTCAGGAGACACTTATGTGGTAGATAGTGAAAATTGACTTCTATGATCATAAAGTGTGACACTAAACTGTAATCTGTAGGTCACAGGAAAAGCAGTTATGCTGGATGAAATCATAAACTATGTTCAATCACTCCAAAGACAGGTTGAGGTAAGCTCCTGCGTTAATTATAATTGGAAGTTCTACTGTCGGAGTGAAAATTCAATAAGAGTACCATGCTTTTTATATGCTGAGATATACTGAAATGTGTGTCTTGTTTCTTCTTGTTAAGTTTCTGTCCATGAAGCTTTCAGCTGTCAATCCACAACTTGACTTCAGCGTAGAAAGGCTTCTTGCCAAAAATGTGGGTGACTTCTCTTCCTCATCTTATCGAAGTTCCTTGGAAATTGATTCAAGAATATTGTTTTTCTAACTTCTTGAAGCTAAGTAATATATTTCAATTTGTATTTTTCTCCGTTTAAAAACAGCTTCGACATTCCCATGGTAGCCCATTATCTATAGCTGGATTCTCACAGGAGATGAGTTACCCTCAGGTGTATCCATCTCAACAGGGCTTGGGGCATGCTGGAGGCTCTACCATGGTTAACCTTTCGGACACATATAGGAGAACAATGAATACTCAATTACCAACAATGAGTGGTTATAAAGAGCCTTCAATGCAGGTATACCCACTCATCAAAGGAAATCTTTTCTGTTGAATTTAGAAGAAAATTGTTGTGCAAGACTATTTGTCAAGTTTACAAAAGAAAACTTCTCTTTATCTTTTCTGTGAATTTGAAATTTTATTAGCTTTTGCTTAGAGCAGTTAAATTGTCCTTTATTCCTCGAAACTCAAGAATTCACAGCTTTTTTACTAATTATTCTATGCGGTTGGTTCTCTTCACCTTTTGGCACTTTTTTTTTTTTTTTTGTCAATTTGATGAAGGCCAGCTTCTCTGAGCTGCCCATGTATATAATGTCAAGCATATAAAAAGATGTGTATCTTGAGAATCCTGCCATGCTGAATTCAATTTCCCATGATCCCTCAAGAACATGTTCTTTGTTTTCATGTTAACTTTATTTTCTCCCAATTTAAAATGGTTCATTGGGCTACATCTTTTTCATTTATTCAATTTTGTGAATACTTCTATCAATCTCATTATAGAGGACCAATCTTTTTTCAGTTATTTGAGAGTATGTTGTTAAACTCATGTATCAGCATGCTCTGGGGACTAAGAGAATTTTCAGCATAAGTCGCATGCTAATTACTGCTCCGTCAACCGAGAACTGACTATATCCACATGTCTGCGACCTTACTTTTGTCTCTTATTCTTTTCTTCCACAGATGCATAATCCCTGGAACGAAGAGATCATCATGCAAATGGATTATGATGCTAATCATCCTCCAAATGCACAAGAGATAAATAGAAAACCGGATGGCTTCGCAATATAAGACCACCACACTACCCGAGTTCCTGTCCAAAAATCTAACCAGGCCTCAAGGTCACTAAGAAGTCGAGTTCTAGTACCACCCTTGCATACAGTTTGAGGTCCACTGAACCGTTACAGAGTTCGTCCGTCCATACAAACTCCTCGGTAAGATAGTTGTCATCGAAGCCTCAGTGTTCCTCTCGGTACATCCAAAGAGCAATGCCACCAGCCTGTAATAGGAGGAAATGGAGGGCAGCTCACTTCCTTCTTGTTATATGATGTAGCAGGTCCATTATGTTTTCCAAAGTAGTAACTTAGCAGAGAAATCCAACATAAAGTTGAGCGTCTCACTGTAATGTCACACCAGGAGCATAAGTTTTGCTGATAGCAAGAAAAATCTCAGATGTGTTTGTAAACAGCACACCACTGTTTGTAAACTGGGTTTATTTTCTGTGGAAATGGAACCCATGATTTTGCAATTATTTTTCTGGTTTAATCGACCTAGCCTTTTGTGTTCGTATGGATCAGTTTTCGCATGCCTTGTTGCCAATCAATACTCTTCAACGTGTTCAGCAGCAATTCCCTCGAGAGAAAACCATGTATGTTCTACCAAGATCTTCTTTGTTGGCTGGTGGACCAACTGTGATCCGACAAAGATCTGCTGGTGGTTGGCTGAGGTCCACACCCAAACCCTATCGCTTCGAAAGTATCTTTAAGCTCTGTTATGACTCCCAACCAAGGCTACCACCACGCGATTAGCTGCCATATGCTGATGCGAGGTTGAAGCAGTTCTTCTTCTCACGAGCAATCCAACCGATACGTTGGACGGATCTTGGCAGAGCACCTCAAATAATTCAAGGGTGATGGATGGATGGACCATCCAACCACCACTGGCTGTTAGGTAACACAGGTTTTTCTGACAGCCGAGAGTAGACCGGAGGGGA
This sequence comes from Musa acuminata AAA Group, assembly GCF_036884655.1. NCBI lineage: Eukaryota > Viridiplantae > Streptophyta > Magnoliopsida > Zingiberales > Musaceae > Musa > Musa acuminata. Next base: position 8,343,549 of record NC_088349.1, read on the forward strand.
GTTGCTCCCCTATGGGTCCCACGACAAGGACATGTAATGATCAGTTTTTGCAGTGCAAGAATATCCTCTGCATCACACGCCATTTGATTGGCTAATTTGACAGACATGCTTGTGGTGGCTTCAACTGATCTATTTGACATGATTGTGGTGGCTTCAACTGATCTATACAAGGAAAGACCCACATGATGATTTCACATGTATAAATTCTCAAAACCTCGTATGCAATCACTCTCTAAGCCTTGTTTATACGTATAATTTTCTCCACTATTTTGGTAAAAGATGTTTCTTTTCTCTACAACCATGCTCTTCATCTCTTTCAAACCCACTGCTGCTTCCTCCAAAACCAATGCCTCCTCAAGATAATAGTGAAGGATCACTGAGATCTCCCAGATGCTGCTAGCTCCCCCGGAATTCTCCCATCTGGGGCTCCGATGGAGCCGTGGTGCATACGGCCTGTGTTTCTCAGCATGATGCATACACTCCTTAATAATCACCTAACAAAATTCAACCTTTTTCTTTTTCTTTTTTTAAACCTTCTTTTATATGCATGGTTTCATTCTAAGCCTCCAGACAATTCGAGAGACCTGTACCAAAAATTTACAGTTACACTACCCTGGATAAGGTTACATACTGAGAACATGTAAAATTTTAACCACTGCACCTTGTAAAAGGGTGCAATCGTGTACAATAAACAGCACAACATTTCACAGACCAAATTTTGGAATTCATTCGTTCTCCAGAACTGGCTAACCTTTCAGCTCTTACCAGAAAGTATTGCGGCATGAACAAAATCCTCGCATAGAGAGACTCCTCCCGAGAGGGCATCTCTGAGTGCCCCCATCACATCAAAAGCTTCCTGTAAATCGGTGGCTGTCGTCATGTCCTCAAGCCAGGAGAGCAGGTCCTCGGAGAATCTCAACATTTCCTTCATGTTCACCATTCTCTCATTCATGATAATCTCCCACCTTTCCAGACCACTCGTGGTTGTGCTGTCGCCTTCCGCTGGCTCACTGGAGATAGCTGTGCTTCGCTTACTGAGTTTAAAGAACTGCTGCAGCTGCTCGATCAAGCCGGTATATATAAGCATTGGCTGGACAATTGAGAATAGTTTCTTACTATCGTTCAAATCCATCGAGGAACCTTCATCAGATCTTTTAACCCTGGAAGCTGAATCAGAGAACCTAAGAGTGGAACGGCCATGTTTGTGCTGCATATAGGCATAGTACATTCCCCTCTGTAAGAAAGCACGACGATGCTGCAACCAATCCTCATATGACTCAGACAGCAGGGAGTTAACCATCATGAACTGGACTGTCTCATCCGAGGGTCCAGAAGAAGAGCGAGATCCAGAAAGAGGGGGTGAAGCTCTGGAAAGATCTGAGGTAGAGGAGGCATTAGATAGATATGCAGCAACTGATTTAGCCATTGCTTGTCTCTGTTGATTGGGGCTTCCTTGGTCTACTAGGTAGGAGGCCATCTGGATCATAAATGGAAGAAAGCGCGAGTTGCTTTCCTTGCCTCCACCTTTGCAGTCTTTGTTGAATGCGGCACCAGTTGCAAATCGAGCCAACATCTGAAAAATGTAGTAACACAATCAGAAAGGGACAACAGATTTTATCAAATCAAATGACGATCAATATGTCAAACTTGCAGCATTAGCAAAAACTAGAGAAGCACAACTCCCAGAGAAATAATTTAACCGCATGGGTTGGGCTATATCAAGGAAATATTCATAACGTAAATTTTGAAACAACACTTCCCATTGTATTATCGAAACTATAACAATTGGACAACAGTACCTGCAATCAGGTTTTCTAACTTCAATGCCACTTGTATGCTGACTGAAAAGCTTGTCAAGAGGTAGCACTTAAAGTAAGCACCATGGCATCATTGCAAGGATAATTACCAAGATCTCCCTACTATAACCAATCTGGAAGAAATCAAGTTCCAAATCCAGGGTCTTTAAGACTTCCCAAACTTATTCCTGTTGTTTCCTTTTTCCTTCGATTTGTGGACCATTTGAAGTAAGGTTTTCAATTTGGTGTCCCAGACCAGTTCTGGTCTATGACTGGACCCGTGATCTGGCCTATCTGACACACGGTAGGCCAGAATATGGTCTGGTACCACTCTGCCACCATACTGACAGAGAGGAGAGTAAAAAGGAAGAGGAAGAAGGAAGTAAAAGGAAGAGAAGATGCAACATGGATGCAATCAGCCACAGAGAGGAATGCTCATGAGTTGCAAACCCTAGGCCATAGGGTGCTTAAAAGGGAAAAAGAAAAAAAGAAAAAAATAATTGTTTGTTTCTAAAAAAGACTGGACCGAACTGTCCGAAATAAGGCAGTTTGCAACCCACTAAGATGTCAGACTGGTATATACTGCCCGGTGCCTACTGGTCTGGGTGAAATGTAAATCTATGGTTTGAAGATCAGGATAGTTATTCCAAAGAATAAATCATTTTGTCCATAATCAATCTAAGCATCAGCGGTGTTTCAACCAAAGGAAATTTTAAGTGGTTAACATTTGCACCTCTGATGACCACATTCTAGATTAGACACTGCACATTAAATCTGAAAATAAGAAATTTTTCGTACCAGAACAATGTCGTACGTAAGCAGCCGTAGCCGACTACCATCTGCTCGTCCAAGGGCATTGAGGTTGTCCCAGTACTGATCGACACAACGGACATACTGTGCAAGAGGTACGGATGGTCCCCTGAGAGGGAAGATGCAATTACATAAGGTCTCATTGTTTCTCAATGTAGCACCTTCCCATTCTTTTTTGGGATTTTTAAGCGCAGCATCAGCACGTTTCGCCTCCTGATGGCACTGAAAATGGATGACATTAAAATGACTGACAGTCGTATATACATAGTCCCCACGTGCACTGGCTGAACTTGTTGCACCCAGGTTCACCCTCTTGCTGTAAGAATAGACACCCAGCATATCGTTAGGCCTCAGTGTATAGCCCTCCCGACATACCATGCAAGCCAGCCCATCCTCTTCTTCCACATCTTCTAATCCTTCAATCACCGGCTGGGAAACAACAATACGTTCAGCCCCATCCATCGCAAATTCTTGATGCATTCCCAGCGCCTAGAACAAATTAAGATAGCAGAAAAAGCGGATTAGTCACATTGTGTTAATTTGAAGTAGCTCATTTGAACTAAAGATCTGGGAAAGCAACAGCTGAACAGTATTAAACAAAAAGGATGGAAAAAGAATGATTTAACCTTAAGTAACTGTTCTCTTTTCCTCAGAGCTCGTCGACGCATTTCATCCCTAGTAGCATGTCTCAACTTGTGTATCTTTTCCCCTAAGAAGCCATCACCATGATTCTCTTTGTCAGCCAGTGTGTCCAACAAATTCTCAGCTCTTGCACCAATTTCATTTTCACCAGGAACGCCTTCCAAAGCATGCAATAGTGGTAGAATTCCTTCCTCATCAATGCAACTCTGTGTAGCCAAATGGCCCTTCGACAGGCCCCTCAGCATAGACAAGATCAACGGAATTGATGGCAATTTCAAACCAGATGCCCATTCTGCACTTGACCTGAACCCAGCCTGGCCGGCAACTGCAAAGCTTTCTCTTAGGTGCTTAACAGCAAGGCCAATAATTCCCTTGTCAAGTATAATGTCCTTTATCCTCTCGCCACAGGAACTCGTCTTAAGTGACTCCGACACCCGCACAAAGTTTTCTAAGGCAGATCTTTGCTTAGCTGCTTGATGAGCCAAACTCTCATCCTTTGGATTATCCTGGTATTGTTTTTGCAAATGATCGAAATCACTCCAGTTTTGCAAGTAAGGGTCAAAATGTTGGATTAGAGCTTCCATAGCAGCTGGTTCCCCATAGGTCAAGTATGGCAAGATCCTTGCCACCATTTCATCATTCCGCTGCTGCTTGGTTGATTTTTTGGTGCCCAAAGGATGGCATAATCTTTCCAGAAACATGAGAATGATTTTCTTGGCTTGCTCACCAGCACCACTCTTTTCATTAGTAACAGTAAATACACTTTGGTTAATGCCAATGTCACTCTCATTAGCTTCCATTGTCAAGCTCTCTACAATCAGAAGGATGCCTTCAGCTGGTTCAAAGGCATCAACAGAGAAGGCACGCCTTGCTGTCTCGAGCAGCAAACCTAGAGCCCCTAATTGTAATAAGGCTCGCCGATTCTCTCTTATCTTGCAGCAATACATGAGAAGGTTGAGTGTCAAGCCTAACTCTTCTTGATTTGATTTCAACTCATCGTCACGCAATCGCTGCAGAAAAAATTCAAAAATATAAGGCGGCAATAATGATCTGAGGTGATATACAGAAACAAATGAACATGTATCACAATCAACATGGACTATTGCCAATATAACTACTAAACCAACAAAAACTACTAGGGGCTAATATAGTAGAGAATATAATGAAGCAATCCAACAAAATACTAATGGCTTCAAAGCACTTTGCTTCTCACTGGTGTACACGAAATGGATGTTAGATTCCCCCCAGTGAGTTTATCTAAAGCAACAACAAGATCTATGTATCCATCCAGTTGTCGACCTTGCATAGTCTTTTTTTTTCCTGTTTAAGGTTACCAGTCATACTATTTAAACAACAGCTACCTGGATCATGCTTAGAATAATCTCAAGACCTCCGCATTCCCGGACAGCTCCTGCTATCGCAAACTCAACTTCAGGATCTTGTGATTCTTCCCTTTCCTCTTCCAGTTCTTTGATCATTGGTTCAGTAGCTTCACCATCTAGTCCCTGGAAAACAAGAAACATTTTAATAATGATCAAATTTTGCAATACATATGAACACATCTATATATCAATAGCCAGACTAACGTTAAAGAGCTAAAGCAACATACTTATAGTAGTCACAACAAAAGTATTATAACCAACCTGCAGCCTGTATGTAACTGTCATTGGAGGACAATCTCTTGTTGATGTTAATCCAGCAGAAGATGGTGCAACTGTACTTGACAATGAATTCTGCGTTTGGTTGTAATATTTTTTCCACACCTGCTCATACACTTGAGAGATGCTTAAATCAAGAGAAATTATATTGCCAGCAACCAGTAATTCCATGCCATAATCGTCTTCTAATAAACTTAATAAGTCCAGCTGGTGACAGATTTTATTTTTGACATCTCGCATGAGTGGACCAATCTCAGTACTGGAATAAGGATTCTTTGTCATAGACCCCCTGATGAACTCTTCTTGAGTGTGAGCTTTGTTGAGAATCAGAAGATACACAGGCTCTGGCTTTGATGGACATATCATATTGCAGAGTTGCTCCAATATAAACTGCATAATAAAGTACTAATAAGAAAATCTTGCTTTATAAATTACTGGATAGATTGCATTTTGAACTTCATAATAGAACTATTCATTTAAAGGGTTTATTATTCAGATAAAATTTGGTCTTCAAGGTTTTATTATACTTTAACAGGGTAATTATCGGCACCATGGTAAGGCTGCCCATTTACTACCCAAGCAATAGAAATAGCCTCTGCTATTTCTATAGAGTATATAAGAGAACATATAGATAGTGTGATACCAGCAAAGTCCGACACTTCCGTTCCCTTCCATGATTCTGTAGACCTGATATACAAGCGCGTATGAACTTCCATTTGTTTTCAGTGCTCTCTAGCAGAAGACCATCTAGAAGCTCTCTCAGGAGGCGATTACAGTCACTAATTAGTTTTGTCTTTTGCACTATCAGACCTCGTATGACGAAAAGAGCTTCCAGCATTTCAGATACCAACTCATCTTGCATAAATCTGCCATCAACAATAAGATCATCTATAAATCGAAAACAAATTGGTAACAAACAATTAAGACTAAAAGTAAGAATCATACATACCTTACTCGAATATTTGGTACCTCAAGAAACTTGGCAAGAAGCTCAACAAGCTTATGAAGTATGAATCCCTGTGATACATCAATGCTTAAGCTCCTTTCCTGAGACTCAATATTATGGACTTCCCGAGTTATTAATCTGCATTCGGTAGTCAGGCATCCCTTCACGGTTAAGTATAGGCGTGCAGCCTCAGAATCAATCATCTTAAAGAAGAGTTCAAAATATTCTGCAGCACTTTCACCAACAGAGAGAGTAGCCGGAAGCAATGACATGAGTAGATTTAATAACTGGAAACTTCTAGAGGAATTTTGAGGGCACAGTAAACTAACAAGGGTGCACACTTCAGACCTTATAGACTGTGAACAAGCACTTAGAATCAACTCTGAGACCCAAGATCCCAGAGCAAATGAAGAGATGTCACTTCTAGTTGCTCCTCTACAAGCACGGCGTTTCCATTTAAGAGCATATTTTAGAGCCAGATAATCATTTTTCTGTGGATCCTGGCGAATTCTCTGTGCGGTACTTTTGAATGTCTGTGATACCTTGTACTGTCTCCTGACAAAATCAAGATATGATGCACCCCTTTCCCACTCTGAATAGCTCAACAATGGTATATCCTGACCCTTTCGGCCACCATCCCAATGTTTTTCCATGAATTCCGTTGGTTTACTAGCAGTAGGAAGGCTGTTTGGAGATGCAGATGGCTTTGCACTATGGTCATTCTTTGATTGCAAAATACTAGATTTTCCTGTCCCTTGTTCTTTATCTGCAGCATCAGATCTGGGTGGAGTACATGCCTGCGAAATTATCCTCAAGCAAGGAAGGATTATGTGCTCTGAAATGGCTGGATGTTTTGCACCCAATTTGATGGAAGAGAATAAAAGCTGGAAAGCAACACGAAGTCTTGCTTCCCAGAACTCATCTACAAGAGCACAGGTCTCAGAAAGAAGCAGTAGTTCTTCACGTGTGGCCAGTGCAACATCAATGGAACGGTGGTGTTCCAAACAATAAATCACTTTGTTCTTTATCAAAGTGTTCAACTCAGAGACTGCATCTGCATCACCTTCAGACAAAGCACAAAGAACAGTCCTAGCCTGAACACGAGCTGTTTTAGGGCCCTGATGAATGTTGTTTTCGAACAACTCTGATAAGATGCCAGCAGCAACAAGTTGCTTTTTGCATTTTGCATTCTTTGACAGTACTTGCAATAACTCCAGACACTGAGTAACAAATGTAATTGCACAGCCATAACAATTATTGGGTGATCTTGGAACTGCAAATCTTGATGAATCCATGGCATCATCAGAATTCTTCTGTTGTAGATATGTCATCACTACCCGTCGAAGTCCCTGCAAAGTCTGGACGCTTTTACTGACAGAATCAAAAGCTGCTTTGCATTTCTCACCATACAAAACACCTAGAAGGGCAATTTTCCGATTTACTTTACATGATGGTCCAGGCAAAGACACCATCATTTGTTGGACACTATCCTTCTGCTGTGAATCAAGTTCATTTTCACCTATGCTCGATACCAGTTTAAGCAGAGGCTTCTTGAACCCCAAAAGCTGCTGGTATCGCCTATGGGCATTCTCCGATTCTGACTCAATAGCTGCCAATCCTTTTCTCATGTCCTCATCGTTTTCCATGTTGTCAAATGAAAAACTAGGCTTTGCCATGAAATTGAACTCAAAACGGCCATATTTACTGTATCCACACTCATTGCAAAGAAAAGAATCCAAATTTTCATAATTAATATTCCGGCATTGTCTGCACTGATATGCATTTTCATGGCAATTGCTACAGATTCCATGCTTATCAGTTACGGCCCGGCTACACCTGGGGCATTGCAATGACTCAAGGGAAGAAGCTTGCAGATTTTCATAAAAGGAATCCAACTCGATCATGAAATTGCAAGCAGTAATTGGAATGGGAAATTCAACTTTTAATTCTGTTTGGTTAAAAGAAAGATGGCAGCTTTTTGCGCGCTTCCACAGAGACCAATTATTCTTCAGTTCTGACAGATCAGATACAGGTCTGTTGTTGTAGTACAAGTTCAGAATTTTAACCGACTTTGACTTACGAGAATCATGAACATTCATTGTAACTGACTGAATCGTATAGCTTCCGGTGCATTTCACTATTATGCGGTTGTCAGTAAACTTTGACTCAGATTTCAAGCTTTCAAGCTTCATCCTGCTGTATGGCACCTCTGGACAGCTACAGGTTACACATGGCTCACTTTCGAGATAGTAACCATCAAATTCTACCAAGCTACTTAGAGTGCTATAGATCCGAGAATTTGGATGGTTTGCCAAAAGCTCATTTTGAGATTGAAGAGTCTCAAATATGCAACTTATGACATCGGATGTCAAGCATCGATTCACAAGTTCAGTCTCATACTGCTTGATGCTGCTGTCAGGCATTTTTCCCAGCAGCCATGCCATTAGTTCAGTGTACTCCAAAATGTTCTGGCCATATAAAGGCAATTGTTTTAATTTCTCTAAAAGGGCGGTTAGCAATCCCTCCTGAAATGATTGTTTACCATGATGCCAAAGTCCATATAGCACATTCTTAGCTTCATGACGAACACTTGATGAATTCCATTCCAGTAGGAAGGAATCAATAAATTTCCTCAGAAGATGACCATCCTTGGTACTGAAGATTTCAACAGCTTGTTCCATGTCTAGACAAGTCTTTTCAGAACCATTTTCTGCTGTATCCTCACCTTTTCTCTTCTTTTTTGAATCTGAAGATTGCAATCGAGTAGATGAAGCTGATGCATCTGCCCCTGTTCTCTGTAAACCATGGCCCATATCCTTTCCAGTGTAAAAAGCCAAGTTCAAAAGCTTAAGAGTTTGGATAACAGATTCTTCACCAAAGTTAAATACTCGATTCAACAGAAAGGGAAGAAGTTCCAAGTGTTTTGAACAGTACTTCTGCCAATTCTTGGGTCTTGCTGCAGCCACTTCAGACATAGCAGACAAGCACTTGACAAGCTTAACATTTCTCTCATATGGAACTGGATTTTCAAAACCTTCAGATTTATTAATTAGTTTATGCAACCTCTTCACTTCATTTGAGAACTGCCATGAATCTCTTATGTTATAATATTGAGTTTTGCTGCCACATAAATGAAGTAATAGCCTTCTAGCATATCTTCGGACAAATGTTGTATGTGGATTACTGATATAGCTGCAGAGGACATCCTGAAACCCATCCAGCTTCAAGTCCTTGCCAGCATTTGTCTTGTATGTTTTCTCCTTTTCTGCCGACTTCTCTTGCTTTTCTGGACGTACTAAACTATACACCAGCCTAAAAGTGTTCTCAAGCAACAACTTGTGGTAGTCCATGAACATATCAGTGCAGTGGGATTTAGCATAAGAATCTGAAAAGAAAGGAGTGAAATTTCCAGCAGGTAGCTCTCTCCGGATAGTCAAAAGAGAACCACAACCAGAACCAGCTGATAGACCACTTTCAATATTTACTGATGATGACTTGAATATGTTAACAAGCTGCTGCAGTATGTCCATCAAATAATTCAAAAAAGACTGTTGTCGAAGAAATGAACAAGCTCGAATAAGTTGCATGGTAAATTCACTCCTCTCTGTATCATCATTCGAGGATGAAGCAGTAGAAGATGATAATGGCATCGGGACAAAACCTTTATCTTGTAAATCAGCATTACCACTTGGTTTCGACTGAGAACTGTCACTCCCAGGCTGGTGCCAATTCCGAAGCATCAGAGTAAAGAACATGAAGACAAGGATGGCAACCTCACCAAAAGAAGAACGTATTTTAGCTGCAAATGGTTTGTTGAGGTTAATCTCGTCAAGTAACCATTTCACAAAATTTTCCAAGTCTAAGTTTTCAGGTTTAGAACTATCCATAAAAGGCCCACCTACTGCAGATGATAGTCTATAAAAAAGCTGCATAACAGGAATAGCTCGAAAACCAGATGTTGTCTCCATCCAACCCTTGAGCTCTACAATCAAGTGACGAAGTAGCAGAGAGTTCAAAGCACGCTGCGTCGCAGAAATAGAAACTATTGTGTGGTCAGATAAAGAGCCAGCAAAGTCTCCACTCTCATTGGTGTCCAATACATGAATCGATGAAGATGGGTTCTGCGTGCTTATCTCAGTTGCAACCGGTGTCAAGCTTGCATCACTCAACTCATCCATTGAGAAATGAATTTCATTACCATCACCGGCAATAGAGTCAATATCAATGGGTATAGCTGACATTGGGTGGTCTCGAGAATGTGGTGGAGGGAGCTGATCTGCATCTAGAACTTCATAGCATGCTTCACACAAATCAAAATCTGGGCAAACATTGCAATGCCATCTGCGCCTAAGTATAGGAACAGTTGAACAACCATCACAACAATATTGTACCGATGATATAGTAGAATCTTCTTCGATCATAACTTGGGCATTCCCACTTGCCGTATTCACATCTGAAGAGACCTTTGTTGTAACAGGATTTTCTGCAGGATCATCAGAAGCTAACATTGTCTGCTTTGGAAAAGGAACTTGAAGCAACCGAGATGATATAGCCAAACTGAATCAGCAAATAAACAATAGAATTAGTCAACAATTCATAATTACTCCAAGCAATCAACTAAAATATCAATCAACCTATATTCAAACAGAACCTGCTCGATGTCTGGACAGCCTCATAAGGTGCAAAAAGAAGTTTCTTGAGTAATCCAACAGCAGGTGCAACAGAGTGAGTTTGATTTCCTTGCAAAGCCAGGCATTCAGCATAGCTGTATATAAGTTCCACTGAAGGAATTATGATGCTGTTTATCGTATGTGTTTCTGGCCGTTCCAAGTCCAGAATTGCCCACAGAACTTGAATCAATCCATCAACCACCTCTGAACCTATATAAACAACATCGATAATAACATCCACAACAAAATTGCAACTTATGACAACCAAATGCTATGCCCACAGACCTATTATTTATTCATTGGGGTGGGAGACAACAATGGCAAAGCACATGAATTAACAAAACTCCACACACTTAAATCACCTTGTTGGGGTCAGATCGATTCACGGCACAGGATTAATATGGATGACATATTTTGAGCCCAAATACATCTACAACCATTTTTATGCTCCTTGATATATGGTGGTATTTTAGTTCAAGATCAACTTGGAGAACTTGAGTAACAACAATTAAAGATTCATTACAAATTAACCATCCACATGTTATCAAGTGAAACAGAATATGAACTGCAGAACACACACTGCAGTTTAATAAGCACAATAAATACAAATATCATATATGCACACTCCTACATGCTTCTCTATCAACTGAACCAAGAGCTATTTACAATTGTTTCTCAAAAAGATATTCCAAACACATGCATGCCTATACTTTTTTGCCAATAAAATTTCAGAAAGGAGATTATGTAGAGTGCATTCTTTCACATTACATCTTTAAGCATTTACCAGTAATAGAGTATGTTATGAAAGTACCATGAGTCTCAAGGAATATAGCCATGTTGGATCTTCGATGTAGTGCAATTTTTGACACTGCATGCATCTGTGAAGTAAACTCTTTGATCACCCAAGCAGCTGCAGGACCTCCTACACCTATTCTTGATATAAGAGTAGGGAAAGATCTCACTGCTCCCAGGAGGCGCATAGTGTCTTTCACCTGAGAAAATCATCATATTAGACCAGGAAATAAAGAATGAGATAAACATACATATTTAAGAATATGGCAGTTACCTGATAGTAAATTTCCTTCTTCGGAAACACAGCCTGAAGAATACAGCATGCTGCAGACTGTAACAATGGTTCTCGGTCACTCTGAAATATGGTTTCCAGTAAAATCCTGCATTTAAGCTTACTAAGCTCAACATCTGCATCCTCAGTCTCAGTAGATTTCTGTGACCTGAAAAAAGAATAAATTTTTGACAGAAGTTTGATAGCATCAGCCAAAACTTGTTCCTGAATAGGAGCGGATTGTGATGTCCGCCGTTTTTTCCCAGCCCCTGAAGCACCAGAAGCACCACCAACATCATGCACTTCCATATCCAGCACAGCATCCATTTTTTCTTTCCAACCAAATTCATCCTTAGCTCGACCATAAACTTCCAAAGAATCTATTCTAGGCATGGTTGAACCATCAAAAGTTCTACCAACAGTGATTGTGAACTCTTCATCAGCGAGAAGGGATTCAGCAACTGTGAAAGGAATGTCATACCAGGACCGCATGCCCTCATCAAGCTTAATTATTCTTTGGAAAATTGTTACCTCAGAAGGAATATGACTTGCTGATGTATTACCAACTTGTACACGACAGCCTACCATAACAATATCAGGATTTGAATTTGATACAGTCACCTGTAAAAGACATATATATAAGGCAGAAACTTTAAGCACTAATCAAGGACAAAAGGAAGCAAAACAAATTCAGTGTTGCATGGAAGAAAAATTACTTCTGACAAATTATTAATTGACATTGTGAGAATGTGCAGTACTAGAAAATAATAATAAGCCTAAGAAACATCCAATGCCACCTTATCAATGATACCAAAAGTAAGCATGTATTTGTGATCTAATAAAAAAACTGATAGTACTCTTTGCTGGCTATGCATAGGACATGATCCTGGAGGTAGATGCCACAACTAACAAAAACAAAAAGTTCAATCACACCATGTGTTTTGACCAATAATAAGCAATGATAGCCCTAATTATTAAATTTAGAATCATCATACCTTAAATCCTGCAGAACTCGGGCTCTCCAAAAATCCATCATCTGATGCCAGTCTTTGCCTAATACCTTCAGAATCACCATTTTTGATAGCATCACTGTTAAATTTCACATCTCCTGTGATGCACATAGTCTTCTCAAAAAAATCAAGAGGAAAATCTGGGTTCACACCAGCATAAGCTTTGTTGTTAAGGATGCTGGATCCCAGCTTTTTTGTTTGTTCTGAACTCACGTTGGCTATTGTATCAACTCCTGTGGGCACATGAGAGTAAATCTGAAGGCTGCCATCATCTTGTAAAACAAGACAATGAGTTTTATCTTTTGACAAAGGCTTATAGGCAGAAACACCGACCAAAGGCAAAGATAAGCCAGCACCATATTTCATGTTCTGTGCAAACATTTCATTGGGACCCAAAGATACTGCTAATGCACCATTTGATTTATGACTTGACAGACAAACAAAAAGTCCACTACCAGCAAATAATTCTTTCCAGTGATGCAGCCCAGCGGGCCCAACTTTACTCTCTTGATCATTTTCAAAAACATGTGATAACTCAGTTAGACTAGTTGCATTAGAGTCCAATCTTCCCATCAAGGTAGTGCCATCTTGGTAGGACAAGAATAGCAATCTGTAAGTCGAAGAGAAATGCAATGAGAGACCTTTTACCTGAATTTCCTTGTCCTGAACCCTTATAATGTCTGTCAACATTTTTGCCCCAACATCACCCTCCATCGACACTTCTAGTCTAAATAAGTGGCCAGCTTCTGACAAAACAAGCAGAAATGCTTTACCCATGGAGGCTGGGACAAGTGTAGCATCCACAATCACATCATTAGAAAGTGTGAAGTAGTGCTTGGGACTTATGTTATCTTGTGATAGGTCATATATCTTCACAAACATGTTTGTGACTACCATTAGCTGAACCTGAGAACCAGGAACCCAATCCACTCGACGAATATAAGCACCTTGTAAAGCAAGTTCTATGGCAAGCCGATCAGTAACCTCCCCACGAGGATTTACAGTAAGCACTTGGCAGTCCTCAAATCCAGCTACAGCCAGATAAGTATCAGCTATAGGATTGAAAATCAAATGAACTATTTCAAAACGAACTATGTTCTTAGATAGTGACTTCAGATTTGTCTTGTCTGCAATTACAGGTGCAACTGTAGGCTGTCCAATTAGTTGTCCAACATCATATATGACCACTCTATCTCCTTCTCCAGCAGCAAGCCTACCTCGGGTACTGACACTAAATAGTGACTTCGTAAGGGAACCAGAAGCTAGATGTGCTTTGAGCTCCCTGGAGTTTGGATAATCTGCCTTTGTCTTAAGCTCTAGAGACCCACTTTTGTAAGCCTTCTTCAGATGAAAAAGATCAATATTATAAGACAGCACCTTACTATCACCAAGAATTACCTTCTTATCTTTTGAAAGGTTTAATTCTCTCCGGCTGGTTACAGTAGGAAGAAGTTTATCGCATAATTCAAGAAGCCTACCTTCTACATCAAGTCTACCAAGTAGTACAGGTAATTCATCTAGCACATTTTTGGAAACTGACAACATAAAGGAATTATCAGTATCCACAAAAACATCATCATCCAAATCAGAATCACTATCTGCTCCCTGATCACCATCTGCAGGATAAGGCAACAATGCCTGGAGATTACTAACACTATGAGGTGGTACATTGTTGTCTCCAGTGAATTTCCGTGGCTTCAAACACTGGCAACTGCTTCCCCTGACACCGCCTGCACCACAATCACAGAAAAACCGACTCGATCGAGAATAGACAACACGATGGCCACGGTGACACACTTTCGCACATATCGAACAACAGCCCTTGGAAACAGTTAGATCACAAGTATAACAAAAGTACCAATGTTGTTCCATGAAGTTACTACCACTGGAAGTGAATGTGCATACTTTGGAGGCCAAAGCTCTTTCACTATTATTGTCCTCTTCCTCATCCTTGTCTATACTGCCAAATTCACCATCTGATGTGCCATCATCATCATCTTCATCTGCCGAAGTTGCATCACAGTCAATTGATGCAGTACTATTTTCTTGATTGGTAGGAAGAACCAAATTCTCTGAATTTTTTCTTGAATTCACTGTCTTTGAAGCTACAGATCCAGGACCAAGAGTACTGCTCGAGCACCGTTTTGATGAAAGCTTATCTGTGTTACTTTTGTCGGATCCAGAGTCCCCCAATAGAGCATTGATGAAGCCAAAGAGGAACTTTAATCCATGAAGTAAGCCCTCTTCACCCACCAATTTCTCCATTAACATGATGGTCTTCTCAAAGAGTTGATTCATTAAGGTGGGTTCAGCATTCGAAAGCTGAATTACAAAGTTGAAGTAAGCTTTACCAATCTGAACATCAAAAAACATAAATGCTTTATCAAGTGGGATAAGAAGAGCTTCAACAAGTCGACCATAAAGTTCCCTAGCCAATATTTCACATGGCTGAGATACAAGACGTATAAGAAAGTTCATAGTTGACTCTCTGAGTATAGAGGAACTTCCTTTTGCAATCATACAACCAGCAGTAGATTCTGTCAACATTCCTAGGAGCCTTTTCTCTAACCAATGTGACAGGTTTAACAAGTCCATGTCAATCAATTTCTTCCGGATTTGCTGTTTGAGACTAGAGCAAAGCCCACAAGACAAAAGATCAATAAATAGGTTCAAAACCTTCAAATTAACTGTCTCAGTGTGACAGTTATCCAATGAATTGATGAGAACCAACAAATTGCTATGCTGCTGATTGAAGAGATCCTTAGCTTTTACAGGGACATCTTCATCAGAGCCCAAGTAAAAGTCAAAGAGTTGTTTCTTGGAGTTGTCTCTTCTGATACCATCAATAAAATCAACAAAAATGTCAATGAGCATTTCTTGCAGTCCACTGCCCAACACCTCTCTGGAATTAATGCTTGCCAGAAAACCTTCCAACTGCTTCAGAACAAATAAATCTTGATAGCCTAGAAATTCCTTCTGACCAATTAGACTATCACAAATAGAATCACATTTTTCATGGATGCACTGGAATATTCTATCAGATTTTACGGCCATTATTGTCTCCAGAAGCTGACAAATAATCTCAGAACCTATTTGAACTCTTCCTCCTGTATCTTTGACTTTGAGATACTCATCCAAAAAGCATATGATCTCTTTTATAGTAAGAACACAAGAAAGAATAGCACCATCAGAATAATCTGAATTTGATGGAAAACCATGCAGTAAGCACCTCATAATATTACCCTTTATGCTTCCAGTGTCTACTTCCTCTGCAATTTCATCCAGTTTTGCCAAGAGTCCATATATAGATTCCAAGTGCGAAAGACTGCAACCACTCTTCTCCAAAAGAATATCATGCTTGGATTTCTCAAAACAAGAGTGTTTAGCTAATAAAAATGGAGAGAACACATCTTCAGAAAAATGTTTATGATCAAGGGTGCATATGATAGCTCTATCAAGAATTTGCAAGTACATCTTTAGAATAGATGCCAGTGCATTTATAAGCCATGCAGCTTTGCTGCCTTGAAAAATTTTAAGAATTATGCTTTCCCCAATATAAGATAACCCACTTGATCCAGAGTGATGAATTGATAGACGATCATCTCTACAAGCTACATTTCCCATGGAATAACTCATAAGACCAGCATTAAGAAGAGAAAGCACAAGAGAAATCCATGCACCTTTCCTGAGAAAATCCCAATTTTGCAATGATGAAACATCTAGTAACTGCTCAGAGCATATCTGATCAAGAATATCACAGATGATCTCCAAAAAATCAACATCCTTCCAAATATCAGCACTTTCATTCACCAAAATGAGACCAAAGTTCAAGAAGGACTTAACATCTAATATGTTAAGATCCTTCCAATTGTGCCCTTGAAGCCATGTATTACTTGGACCCAGTAATTTTGTTGAGACTGCACCCCAGCAGAGTGAAAAGATATACCGTTCAAGTATCAACTGGTCTACTGATTCCACCTTCTTACCACTCCAAAAATTAAGAATCCATGAAAATTTAGAAATCAACTCAGTCCAGTTCAAGCCTAACAGCTGTTGGGTGGTCTCATCTCTATAGTATGCAGCAGGAAGGTTGGCAACATCAATCAGATGAGGCAGCAACGAGCTGACTGTTGGAACCCCATTAATGGAATTACCAAGCAGACTCTCCACAGTAGTTGATGCCCAAGTCGAGAGGTGGTTACTTGGTGAATTGGAATGGCATGCCTTTGATGGGATTTCCCTCATCCTAGATCTCAACCTGAATAGCAACCACGACGGGCAAGTAGATGGATACAATATTATGTGGCACAATATTAAAAGGAGCCTCGAAACTATTAAACCCCACCAAGATAAATGCTTTACACTGCAACCCGATGAAGGTGAATCTACTTTTCTGAGTGAACTAAAAAGAAAACTTGCCAGAGAAGCTTTTTCAGAATCATTTGACAGATGGAAAGCCATCAATACAATTTCCAAGTGGAAAGCAGATGGTAAACTCCCAAGGATATCACTGGACTCGGGGCATTTGCAGCAGACATCCCTTGCCTTCTGTAAAATGAAATTAACATATCCCTCGTAGATCTTCTTTATTATATGACCATGATCCAAATCCTCCCGCAGAATAAGAGCATGAGCTAACAGAGTAAGGCTATGTTGACCATAGACATAGTTACCATCTTCAACCTTCAGAACTTGGTCAACTAGGTGTTCCTTAAGAGGACCTGATAAAGCATGACAAACTACAAGATTTTGCAGAAGTTCAAAGCATATTCCACTTACATATGGTACATTCAAATGAGAACCCAACACGGGCGAGTTTTCATTCCTTCCATCAGACAAATATGAGTAGCAATCTAGTAGTGAAAGTAGCTGATCTATATGATTTTTATCAACCTTTCTGCACGCATCCTCAAACACTGAGCAACACCATTCTGGAGAAAAAATACACACTTTCATAAAGCTCAACAACTCAGATACTGCTTGTAAAGATAGATCAGAATTGACTGTACTGGTAACTGCAGCTGTTGGTTGATCATGACCATCTGCTGAACCAACAGGCTTGGTAGGTTCAGAGAAGAGGTTCCCAAAGATGGCTTCTTCTTCATGAGTAGTTACAATTTCCAAATCTGAAGCAACAACTGGCTTTGTGGAACTCAAACATGATTTTTCAATGAGAGTTGATTTTACACCTTCAGAATGGAGGAAAGACATAAGATGCACTAAGTTATCCATCCATTTTTCTGACTGTGGAAATATTATGTTCAAAAGTTCCTCAAACGTATGCCTTCTAAGCAAAAGAATCTTCTCATCACGAACATGGCATGAAGGACCACTAGCCTCAGATTCACATGAATGGTCAGTGAAACCTACATCCAAATTTATCTTCAAGTCATGAGTTGGAGATGCCCAGCTCTTAGCATCGTTGAGGAATTTCAACAGACAAAGAACAACTTGTGGAGAGTAAACTAGTGGTGGGCTTGGAGAAGAGCTTGATCTATCATACCTCCAGACTTCAGAGCCCAAAATGCCCATCATGGAAGCAATCATACATGCTTGGATATTGCGAAAGATGCTACTGTCATAGAAGACAATTTTACCAAACTGAAGAAACTCTTCAAACATTTCCAACAGAAGGCCCCCATATTTGCTCTCTTTATAACCCAAATTGCCATTGAGAAAATCAAACTTTAATTTGAACAAGGTTGGTAGTTTGTCAGCATATCTTGTGACGGAATGCAACAAATCAACATCACATGCACCATAAGGAACCTCCTTGACAAGATTCCGAAGTAACTTCAATATTCGTCGACTAAAAGACAGTCTCAAGGTAAAATTCATATCGTTCTTCTGTTCACACAAGGAAAGTGGTGGATCTAGCAGCCTTTTACATAGCATAAGGAGGCGAGGCAAACATTTCGAGTCAATGACAGCTGAGTGCAATGCTACAGATATATTCCTGTTTGAAGTTTGTGGGTCTACTGATACAGTAAACTGAGTAGCAACAGATTCTAGTTGGACAGACTCCGAAGATAAAGTTACCAGGATATTCTCCACTAGATGTCTGTCCTTCAAGCAATCAAAATCTTATACAAAAAAAAAAACTCCACTCAGATGTCAGAACAGAACAATGGACAACAGACAAATAAATGAATGTGATGACAAGTTGCACATGAGAGAGTCAATACCTTGCTGATGGCATATAGGCTGGATGTCGTAGTCCACAGTACATGGTCTGAATGGGATAACTGATATCTGCTCAAGATAAGTGCTTAATAGACCATGATGTTGAATATCATATTCTGTAGAAATTCTGCCACCCAACATTAACTCCAACAACAAGGCAAAGCCATCCTACAAAGTGAAAAAAAGCAGAATCAAGTATCTGGGCAACAACACAGATTTACTAGAATAAGATTTATACATAATTATTGTGAAGGTTACCATATAACCAGACAAGTTAAAATACGGGAAGTCCAACATCATACAGCAACAGAGTCCAGACTTCTATAGCAACTAAAATAAGAAAACTACGATTTTAACATTATGCTGTTGCAGGTTGGAGATCAAACACATAAGCATTTAAATTCTTAGTTAATCTTTCCCGTAAGTTTCAATTATTGTCAAGTGCCTAATACTCCTTACCGCAGCAGGGTGCTCTGTCCAGCCATGTCAGTCAAGCGAAGTGATGAGCCAACATTTTTATCTGGGCTTAGACCCTGGCAGTAATAATGTGCTTGTATAAAATTGTATTACAAAACAAGTTCTAAGTCTTAGTCTGACACCTATGGAGGAACCAGTACATGTGGTATGCCATGTACCAGTCAGGTGAAGAGGTAAGGAGGAGGGGAGGAGGAGAGGAGGATGACAGAGGATGAGGCTGAAAGGAGGCTTAGGCCTGTTGTCTCTTAGTTTTATAGGCACCATAATTCCCATCAAACAATTTCGTCTTAAATTTCACATCATGCATTGCGCAGGACATGCAAAATACTAAACTGAGATCATGGTCCACATAACATATGCTTCTTTGACTACAAGACTTACGTGTATAACATGTCACATAACATGTGAGTAACATTGGATTCATCGGACAAATCACTTCCGCTCGTTTATGAGTCAAAAGCCAGCCACCAAATTGTTCATAATAAATGACCAAGCCCATGCAACAATTAGAACAGGTGATAGGCTCAAAGAAGTCATAGACCAGTTCATTCCCGTTTAGCTCTTCAACTAAGCTAGGGATCCATTGGTCTTTCTCTTTCTCAAAGATTGTTCTCTTTTTTTTTTTCCAACTACCTTCTTATTATTGTTCCTTTCCTTCCATATTAAAAAAAATGACAAATTAACTAAAAATAGGTAGTTAACTACCATTAATGAAGGAGAGTATTCCAACAAGCTCGCTGAAATGGCGAATCACCATTAAGTATTCCTTATCTTAAATCAATAAGAGCCTGACATGTCACTACTCTACAGATATCTACAACAAAAATTGTCTCTTATTAGCAAGGTATGGATATTTTATGTTACAGAACAAAGCAATTGCTATGTACTGAATCAAATGCGGAAGACTGTACAACAAACTAAAAAAGATACATTATTCACTTGCAATCATAAGTCTTATTTACAGGAAATTTTGAGTTTCCTAAAGCCCTTTAGCCACGTAAAGTTCACGATCATAACATAATTTCTTTGCTAGCTTCTTTCTTGAGAAATATTAGGTCAACTTAGAAGATCTTGAGGAGGATGAGCTGACAACCACATATCCTACTCTATTTAACCTCCTTGACTAACTCTAAGATAGTCAAACCAATGCAAAGATAGTCAAAAGTAATCAAACCAATGCAAAGAGAAATATATGAACAGTCGACTAATATGAGGTTCTTTGACTCATATAACTGAGCTTGAGCAGGGATGTCTCTTTCCATAGGCAGCCAAAAACTCATCTACAGAGTGAGGTCACCATATGGAGAGTGACCGGCCATGATTCTCTCTCCAAGTTCCCAAACTAGTATTGGTCCTCCTCAAAAAGAAGAAAGAAAAATACACACACACAAAGTAAAGACAGTACACTCCCAATGGAAAGTGAGCTTAAAAAACACACATGCAATGAAAAAAGAAAATGTAGTATACTCCTAACGCAAGCTGTGACACTCTGATCATGCAAGAGGTCATGCCGCAGATGGTACAAATATTTAAAGGTTCAATGCCTTGCCCATGGATCCAAGTAATAACCGTACTGTACCGATCCAACCAATTATTGATATGCGATAACTTATAATGGCACACTGACACTCAAATCACTATTTTATTGTTGTATTCATCTATGTACCGAGAACCATCATACTCCATCCATTGGAGAGGAGACCAGGGACCTGTAAGGGTCGATATTCAAGATCCTATTTCTTGGTGTCATTTGGACCCAATTGTGTTATAACTTATACGAGTTAAAAACAACCACACATCCACTAGGGACCCAAACTACGGCCACTGGGAGGCTGAGGCTGAGGTGAGAAACAACTTGGTACCAAAGGTTGAGTATCCTACTTTGCTGACTGACCTGGAGCCTTCACCAGCTATGAGCGGGCCTTGATCTCCACATTAAACTAGCCCGTATATGTGAGCAAAATAAGCTATTTGCTCCACTAGGAGCAATATAACTCTAACCCTACATACACCTATGTGAATGTGTAAATATTTATAGTATAGTTTTATACACGGATGCAAGCCGCTAGCACCCCATATCAGCAGCTCAAAACCATAGAGTAACTTGAGACATGAAATCAAACACATCAAAACGACAGGCACGAGGAAAAAAACAACAACAACAAAAGAAATCAAACCCAAAGCTCAAAGAGAGGCCAAATCCAAACACGTCTAGTCTTGCCAAATGTCCAGACGCTAAATGAATGGAGCAGTATGACTTAAAAAGCACCTCCAAGCTTAGATCATCGCCATCATACTGCGATCTCTCCAAATAACTGATGCCCAGCTCCAATGACCTCGCCACGATCGCCGACGCTACCGATCTCACCTGCTCAACTGTACAAGGAAACCCCCAAGCGAACGATGATTTCCAAACCAATTGAAAAATAGATCACACAGAACAGAAGCAACAAAGCAGAGAGAGGAGGGGTGAATGAACAAGAAGAACAACGGCGGACCTGACGTGCCGAGCAGAGCCGGGACGATCAGCCTGGCGACAGCAAGGACGGCCGCGATCTGATCGGGCGTCCAACTCTGGAACCCCAAGCGACCGCCTCCGGAGTCGGCGATTCCGGCATCGAGGACGGCGAGGAACCTCTCGAGACCTGGCTTGGCCAACTCGGACCGGAGCCTGTGGGCGAGATCCTTGGGGCCGGCTCCCCCCTCCTGGAAGATCTCAAGCAAGCTCGACATCTCCGCCATGGCGATCGATTAGTTCATCGAAACCCTACCAAGAAAGAGACTAGAGAGTGAGATCGAGAGAGATCTCGCCCTAGGGTTTAAGAGGGGAAACGATCAGCGACGAGAAAAAGAACTACAAAGAAACGTAGAAAGAAGAAAGAATTGAGAGAAATGGACGAATCGCTACAAGCAACAACGCCGGTCTTTATACAATTATCGGATTTACGTCGGTTTGAGATTTGTATTCTCTTTTATTAATCGAGCCGATGGATCCACGGAATCATCTGGACCGTTATCAGCCCCGATCGGACGGTGGATGTCAGCTGTACCTACGTCTCATTTCAACAAGGGGGGGAAAGGTTGCGGCGAGAAAGGGCTTTGATGCTTTTGGGTTTGCTTATTCCCCAAGTCTATCTTTTCCTATCGTTCTTCTCCCTTTGGGATGGGATTGGGGCTCTCTTTTCCTTGTCCTCTTCTCACCGCCTTTTTCTTTCTGGGATTTCCCATTAGCAACAACTGTGTTGGAATGATAATAATGTTAAACCAAAGATTTAGGAGCACTTACTTGGCTGAGGTATCATTAGGCAGCTGAGTCACTATTTTGAAATGAGCTGCTCCCGGTGTCTGTCATCGAATGCATTCTATTAGCTGGATTAAATAATACGATGGCGTATATATCAATTTAATCAGACGATTAGGAAAAGAAGAAGAAAAATTAAGAGGCTGCATATGTAATGAGTCGAATTAATGATGGTCGAAGCAGAATAGAGGAGCATATACGACGTACAACGCATAATAAATAGCAAATAGGTAGTTATTTAGCAACCACGTACCCTGATAGTATAAATTCATCACATATTATTAGGTAAAAGTACCGTTTGAGTCAAACCCGATATGATTCAAACTCAGAGCGTAAAAGTATCTTAGAGGGTTCTAAGATGAAAGTATCGAGCTCCGAAGGCGTTACCTGCACTAAGATCGAAGTTGAAAAAGGTTTCCCGATCTGATTCCTATGACGTTCAAGTTAATTAATGAGATCTTTATACTTTGTGTATATTTTTCTTCCGAAGAGAGCCCCCTAACATAGTATCGGAAATTAACCTTTATACTTGGCCTCGGAAAGGACAACCTATAATCGCTTCAACATTCCCATTTTGGCATTTTATCCATGTGGGCAGTAGGGGAGAGATAACGTAAAACAGCTTGTCTTGGACTTTTGTCCTTGCGAGCAAACGGACAAAAGGTGATCTAGACCTTTTCCTTCCATATGGCACTTATTTGTCGGATGATAGTTAGTCATTAATATATTCCTATTATTTGTCTCTCCCAAAAAATGTTTCGGGTCTCTTATTAGAAAAGTCCAAAGTGTGACGTTTAGTTCATCTAATAGGTTCATTGTAATATGTCCCTTTATGACATCGAAAGACACACATTGTACTAATTATATATGTTCTATAAGCCAATCACATGAGTGATACGCTGTACAATCTCTTTTCGTTAACATTAATAATGATATTTTTTTTCACTTTATATTATGTGATGAATATATATTGTGTTGTCCTTAGATCTGTGCAATTGGAATTGAATCATGACGAGATCATGATAATGAGATCAATTCATCTTTAAACACATATCTCAAATGTTTCTGATCATAGATTACTCAAGAGGGACATCAAGATAACCTGATAGATCAGTATACTATATGCCCATACATATGATGGAGGCATGTGGGACACTAGGGATGTAATGCAGGTGCTCATTGAGGAATGAGTTTACTGAATAATCAGCTTACAGAATGTCGGATAGTTAATGATATCTCATCATTAAACAACGATTTTGTAGTCTCAATTGTATATCTGGTCCCTAGACTCGAGACACTAAGGATGTCTTGTTTGAGTACTATATTCTTTGATACCAGATTGATAGGTCGGAAGGTTCCAAATCTAGTATAAATGGTCATTATAAATGACAACCAACCTTATAAAGGCAATTTGGTATCATTAGAGGATCATCCGTATCTTGAAAGAGATATCTTATATATTCTCACTCAGGCAAATTCCTGGCCAAGGTCAATCGGATTGAGAGAATCTGATAAGAGCGAGACTCGGAATGAGAGAAAATGAGTTCTTTGGGAGAATCTGATAAGAGTGTGACTCAGATTGATTTTGTATGAGCTTGACAGCACCATGCTCGGTATATGATCTCTAGGATATTAGACAGATAAAGGATTATAGATACACGGTAACTAAGGATAGACAAGTCCAATGGATTAGATTCTTATATACCATTTGGGGATTTTGGCATAATGGCCTAGTACATCCATGAGTTGAGTGAATTATTATGAGAATAATAATTCACTGAGTCAAAAGGAAGTCTAACAAGTACAACTCACGGCCAACTTGGTATTGGGCCTAAAGGGTCACACGCATATGGTGGACAACGCGAGAAATAGAGGATTGGATATGGAATATCCAATAAGCCCATTTTTTAATGGATTCATTGAGTGAGACCCAATCGAGCTTACAGTGGTTATTATATAGGGATTAAATATCCATTAAGCCAATGATTATTAGATGGGGATCCAATACCCATTAAGATAGATCCATTATGGTTAGCAACAAGAGCTCTCTATAAATAGGAGTTGGGGCTTCATGAGTCATAGGCTAGACCCTACAACCGTTAGTCACATATTTGTTAGTCATTGGTGCCCTGGAAGCTAATCACATCAGTGATGACACGTATGACATGACATGTAATCTTTTTGCTTATTATTGTTATGAAATTTCTTACTTTATATTACTTTATATATATATATATATATATATATATATATATATATATATATATATATATATTGTGATGCTACTGGATCTGTGCAATGGAAATTGGATCGTGAACATAGACTATCACTTTCTAGAAGTATATCATTAAAGACTTCTGAAGAAATGACAGACATGAATAAGATATTCGATGCCTCAGTCATAGGATTTGTCATATATGTTATACTATGTACAATGCCTAATATAGTATATGTTTTAAGTGTTACGAGCAAATATAAAGTGGATCTAAGTTTGGAACACTGAAAGACAATAAAATGTATCCTTAAATACTTGAGAAGGACTAAAGATCTTTTACTAGTGTATGGAGGAAGCGACATCAGAATTGAGGGCTACATGAACTCAAGTTTCTGGTATGATGTTGATGATAGTAAATCTAACTCATGGTATGTGTTTACCCTAAATGGAGGAGTAGTATGTTGAAAGACTTCTAGCAAGATACTATTGCTGACTCAACCACAAAGGCAAAATGCATTGCTATAATAGAAGCAGCAAATGAGAGAGTTTGGATGAAGAAGTTCATCATAAATCTAAAAGTTGTGCCAGGCAGCAAGGAGCCAATTCCCTTATATTGCGACAACAACAGGACGATTGCTTAAGCAAAGAAACTCAGATCTCATTAGAAGTCCAAGTGTGTTTTGAGGAGGTTCCACCTAATCAAAGAGATCATGGCCTATGGAGATGTAGTTGTGGAAAAAGTTTCATCCGAAGATAACATCGTAGATCCACTGACAAAGCCATTGTCTCATATTACCTTTGAGCATCACATGGGTATAATGGGGATCAGACACATAGGTGATTAGTTTGTTCGTACACCTACTTATTTAGACCCTTTAAGATAAATCTAGCACCTCCCCCTTTTGAGGTGGCATAACTATATGTGAACAAAGTTCATGCTATGGGAGTGTCATTATCGGCCTCAACCTTGGGTGAGGGAGTTAGTTTTAAGATAAAATCAATCAATGCCTGAGCCTTTATGGTAATCCTTAACATGTATCACATGTCGAACTTGTCTAGCTTAACTAACAATCTCAACATTCTCCTTGAGACATCAAATCGAGAAAGAACCTGCCTAAATGGTTGGTCAGTGATCACCTGTATCACATGCGCTAGGAAATATAAACATAGCTTCATTATCACTAGTACTAGCGTAAATGTCAGCCTCTCAAGGGGGGGGTATCATTCATCAGGTCCACTTAAGACATGACTAATATAATAAATAGACTTTTGAATTCTCGAATTGTCTCACACTAACACCGAGCTAACAACCTGCTCGGTGGTGGCAAGATAGAGGCTTAGAATTTCACCTGAGATGGAGAAGGAGAGCTATGACAATTGGGCGAGGTGGTGCTTCAGCTCTTCAAATGCCTTATGATATTTCTTAGTCCACAAAAAGCCTTGTGTTCTTCAACGCTTGGAAAAAGTATAGGCATTTTTCACCGTATTAAGATAGGAACCGACTAAGCGCCACTATTCACCCTATTAATTATTATACTTTCTTTATCGACCAAGGTGGACATATCTCCAATATGGTTCGCACCTTCTTGGGATTTGTATCTATTCCTCTATGGTAAATAATGAACCCGAGAAATTTACCCAAACTGACTCCGAAATCACACTTGGATCGATTAAGACGTATGTTGAACCTCTCAGAACCTGAAATATCCTGGCCAAGTCCATTAGATGTGAGTATATCATTCTGCTTTTGACTATCATGTCATCTACATACACCTCGATGTTTCTCCTGATCTAGCACTTGAACAAAGAAGCCAACTGAGAGCGACTTCAAGCGAGTGTACCATTCTCGTATCGAGCCTCTTAATGTTGTCGGGAAGGTGTGGCACATGAGGATGTCCGAGATGCAGTACAATGACACTTGGGTACAATGACATTTGGGTATGGAAGGCGATGGTATGGTCTATCGGGTCAGTACTATCATCAATGGCCTTTAGTGATTGGAGGCAGACCTTTATCGAGATTGGCTCCTCATGGTGTTTTGAGTGAATGGGGACCGACTTGAGGTGGGATCATCAAACCTTTCCCCTCTAGATTGCTAAAACTCTTGTCACATCTCTTTTAAGTGTTGGTCCATTTGTCATAGTTGGATCCTCAGGGAGTCATCTATTGAATATGTTGATTGGGTCTTGGATTTAGGTAGAGCAGAGCAGTAATGCGATGGCATGCTGAATACCACAATTGGGGAGCGGGACACTCCTTCGGTCGGTAGTTCTATGGGCCTTGGACGATCCTGAGACATTGGCATTGTGTCAAGCAGGGGGATCCCGACGAGCACTGGAGCTAGTGACATTTGAGGTGTTGATCGCAGTTGAGATGGTGGCATTGCTTGTTAGGCTAGCTAAGGCGGGAGCGAGGCGATAGCCTACATCTTACCCGTTTGCGTCTACACCTACTGGGTGAGATTTAGGAACACCTCGACATAGACAAGCAGGTGGTTTGAGGTCATCATTCATGACGAAAGGCTTGAGTTATTGAATAGAAGTTAGTACCACGTCAATGTTTGCGTCGAAGTAAACGCAACCACGTGAGGGAAGGATGACAACCGTCCCCCTTGAGTAAAAGTGCTATTATGAGTTAGAGGCAGTTAGAGTGTTCATTGGAAGGATTGACCGACGGACATTCTTGCAATATCAGACCCTCCTTTTAGTGCCAAAATGTTAGCAGAAATCATCGTCGACATCTGAGTTAACTCGACGTAGTCCAAACTCGAGGGCATAGGAGTATCCAAGGTGGAAGCTCCGAGCTTCGAAGGCATCACCTACACTAAAACTAGGGTCGAAAAAAGTTTCTTGACCTAGTCCCTTCGACCTCAAGTTAATCAATGAGGTCTTTAAGTGGGTGCAGGGTTTTCTTAGGAAGAGAGCCCCTTTGACATAGCGTTGGGAATTAACCTTTATACCTGGCCTTGAAGATGATAACCTATAACCATTCCAACATTCCCCTCTTGATATTTTGCCTACCTGTGTGATAGAAAAAAAACAACTTTGAACGGTCTATCTTGAAATTTTATCTACGTGGATAGATGGATGAAGGATGAGCTAATTTTTTTTCATAATAATTTTATATGATATTTTTATATCGGATGATGAGGTATAAGAAGTTTGAGGTTTTGCACCTAAAAGACACGACTCCATCACTTTGTCTTGCAGACTCAAACTTGAGCACTTGCAAACACGGTGCAACATCACTGACCCACAGACTGACATGTAAAGTTCACATGCACACAGACACATCAAGGAACTGCAGAGGACATCACCAGCCATCTTCAAGCAGTAGGACCGACCACATGTGTCCTCTGATGTTTAAACCTAAGCAAGATGACATTACGGACAATGAATTGTGGAAGATGGAAGGGACGAGAGTCACCTGCTGCTGCAGAAGATAACATCCTGTAGCTGAGGCTGGGCTCCACCCCCAAGCTTATCTTCTGGATCAGAACATTATCTTTGCACATCACCAAACACACAAAAAGTTGAATATACGCAACTTTTTGACATAATTCCCCTAGCAAAGAGGA
The DNA here is from genome assembly GCF_036884655.1 of Musa acuminata AAA Group. Classification (NCBI taxonomy): domain Eukaryota; kingdom Viridiplantae; phylum Streptophyta; class Magnoliopsida; order Zingiberales; family Musaceae; genus Musa; species Musa acuminata. The sequence continues at coordinate 8,371,897 of NC_088349.1, forward strand.
CTTATGCTTCTAACCTAAAGCTTTATTTGACATATCTTGATCTATGAACCATGCACCATAAACCAGCAAAACAGCAGGAAATGAACCAAGGCCAGTGATGCAAAAGGTAAAGCTGACCTTCATATGGTGTCCATTAGATTTCTCAGAAGAAAGTCAAGGTTCCTCTTTATGAGTCGCTGCTTCTGGTTCATGAATTACAAGTTACTTAAGAAACAACATCGTAATGTGGGACAATGAAAACTATAGATCTTGGTGAAATGAGGTATACAACCGACAAGAAAAACCAACTATTTTGCTTCCTCGAATGCAAGGAATTAATAGAAGTCCTGCGGTTTTCCAATCTTTATGTTCTCCTCTGTCAAAAAGCTTGTGATTGCATTCTTCTGCCAGCCTTTAAAGCTCCTGCACTCTCAAACAATCATTATGTTAACCAAACTATTCTCAGATATTGAATCCAACAAAACGAAGATTAAAAGCGGACAACATTAGCAAAAAAACCAAAGTAGCTTAATTAATAATTTCCTAAAGCTGCTTTAGCATCCATGATTGCCATAAAAAACTGAACTGACAACCAAAAGATGCACACCATAATAACAGAAGATAGATGGGTATATAAGAAAAAATGACCAAAAATTTCAGGAAATGCTTTACTGCTTAATTAATTCATTAGAGGTGCCTGATTAATGTAAGGATTTGATGAACTATCATACCATTCACAATGCTAACGAAATCCAAGCATGATGCATTTTCAGATGAATTATGCTAAGATGATGAAAACAAAAAAAAAATGTATTTGGTCTTCTATATCTCAAGAATATCTTACTCTTTCATATAATGACTGGATTCCCATGATTGCTCAATCTAAATCAAATTTACTAATTGGTTAAAGTCTGAACATTGTTCCCAACCCATTTTCAATCCTCACAGATATTGGATTAAACCTAAATCACATTTTTCTTTTTTTTCACACACTAGGTTCCTCGGTGTAATCTTCAGAACCATCTTCATCTCTATTTCCTTCATGTTCAGACAGATTTCTAAGACTTGTTTGTCAGGTAAGGAAAAAAGTCCACTAAATAGGCTTTAAACATCTTCTGAGAGCTTCATCAAGATAACCATTTCAACTCATCCTTTGTTTAGGATTGCAGATTGCATGTTGCTCTTCATCATGATGGGAACCAGCAAGCTAACCATCGTTGCTTAAGTCTGAATATCCTTTGAGATCTTGATCATGGTGGGTGCTGGAAGAGATTGGTGTCCTTAGATTTTTAGTTCTTGCAAATATTGGATCATAAAGCCTACATTGCTTTTTTTAATCCGTTGCTAGGTTGCTTGGTGTGATCTTCACAACCATCTTCATCTCCTTCATGCTCAGATAGATTTCAAGGCTTGTCAGTCTGGTAACAGGCAATAGGTCCACAATATAGGCTCTTATGTCCTTCTGAGCTTCATCAAGATAACCCATTCAACTCATCCCTCGTTCATGAGCTGTTCTTACTAAATCTATAATTGTCCTCAACGAGCCTTTATAGCTTGTATTCTAGTTACCACATTGAGTTCTTATCACTTGCACAAAAGACCTTTCTGAAACATAGGAAACATAGATGGGTACATCAACGAACTCTGGTAAAAAAGGTAAAATACTTGGAAAATTTCAGCTAGGCACAATTTTAAGTTATTATACAAACTAAACTTAATATTAACTAAACAAAACCTGGCTGCATCAAGTATTGAAATGCATAAAAGACCAAGCAGAGATGAAATACAAGCCCAATAAGAAATTAATAAATAAAAAACTAAAGAGAATATTGATTTTCGATAATTCATATCACTCATACATACTTGTGATCAAGATGTGCTATGACTTCTCCTCCTGGAAATGCCAACTTAGTAGCCTCATATGAAACTTTGATAGCTTGCTTCCATGCACCACCAATACATTTTTCACCATTTTCTCTTTTTTGCTGATTAGGATCTTCCATTGGTAAAGAATATCCAGATAGCAGGTGACCTACCCAGACACCATCTTTCCTGAACTTATATTATAATTCATAAATCAGTAAAATGTGGTAATTATATATTCCCTGCATCAAAGTTTTCTGAAAAAAAGAATGCAATACCAAACCAACACCGGCGGAAAGTTAGCTCCACCGGGACTCAAGCAGTAAGTAACCAAAATAATAATTAATACCACTGCCATACATCCTTTCCTAGTCGAGCTTTGGAATCAAAAGTTGATGGTTGAATTTTACATTTGCATGAAGGTAGAAATCAACTATCCTGATTTATTTTGAAATTTTAGTTAAATTACATGTCACCAGTGAAAAAAGCTGCAATAAGAAACTTCAACAAAATAATACTGAATCATATATGCAAAAACACAAAATTGATATTCTCGGAAGTAAGTGCTATTAATACGTATATGTCAAAAGAAAGCATAGAAATTGTGAGTCTTCTGGTACTTCAGAAGAAACAATTGCCTACCACTTCCATGTGATCCTGTGTTCTTGCAAGATAGTTTTGACGAAATTCAGACAAGCAAAATTATCATCAGAAAGATGCATACTTAAATGAGTTAAAAATTTTGACAAAAAAAATTGAACAAAATAATAGATCTGTGAATCCATTATTAACTGACAACTACATTTATGATAGAGAACATATTGAAGATTAACCAATCAAACTAATTTCAGGATACTTCCTAACCAATTCATTAATTGTCAAAGGCAGTATGACCAATTTAAAGGTCTCTAGATATAGTCTGATGGAACAGATATCAACAAAGCAAGCAGGCTTCTTTGTAGGTTTCTGCCATGACAGTCTTCACAACCAAACAGAAATAACAGAAGGGTACTCATTCAAATGAAATTATGGTTAACTTTAGAAACTCTATGCGATCAGACACTGTAAAATTCCAACACCATGTTATGGTAAGATTATAGAGTCTTGTTGCTTACCAAACGATATCCATATGACGAGGCACATAATGACCACCTCCTATCCCCAAGAGAACGTTGTCACCGTTATTTTCTCTGCATCAAAGGACATTCAAGATTCAACTTAATGCATATAACATATTAACATGTATCTAAATAGTGGATAAAGATGAGCAACTTTTTGTGCGTTATCATCTGTTACACAAGAAACCTAAGTTACATGCATATACCTCAAGAGTCAAGACATACAAACTCAAGTCCTGTCTCTAGCAAACATATGAGATATTTTGGTCCTAGCAAGGCCCTTTTCAATATTCTGGCCCCAAAGATTGTAATCAATATTGTCGTACACATAGTTTTTACTTGTATAACGTACACTACCACCATATGGTACCTGCTCCAGTTTCCGACACCAGAACCTCCTCCAAGACCAAGTCCTTCCCAGAGAAGCTGCAAAATATCAGGATAAAATGATTTTGGAACTATTAGAAATTTGGATGGAATCAATCAGAACTTTAATTAAAATGGTATACAAAGAGTACAATGGGTAATCACTGCAATGGTCAATTTTACTCAAAAAAAAAAAAATCATGTGGCGAGAAATGGTCATAGAAAACTTTTATGCAAAATATTAAAATAATTTTTTTACATGTGGAGAATCTTCTTGGAAATAGTTAAGGTAATAAAAGCTCACTTAACTAAAGCAATAGCTTGAGCAGCATCTTGCCTCCCCCAGTATTCCTCTGTGCTCCCTACAAGAATTACAGGAGTGCATAAAAAAGATGGGCTCTTGTACTATCAATAGAAAGCTTTTAATATCCACAATCCTACTTTCATCAATATCTTGGTAATTTCCGATTTTCATTTTTTGTGACCGTTCGGCATACATTTGCACTTGTCATAACCATATATTTTAATTTTACCCATCATGCCGTGTGCTAAAAAAAATAATGATGCTGGGACTATTCTGACTGCCACAAGCCAACAGCTACATTGGCACATCTGAGTCAATACAGCAGAACATCGTTGAATTTCAAGCTCAAAACCGTGTAACAAAAGTTACACCTTCATATTTCACAGCTTTGATTTGATCCCAACACCTAGGATAAACCTTGGGCATTTTTTATAATAAAGCGACTATGTTCTTTGCCACATAGGCAATCAATACTAATGTGAAAAACTTATAGGTTTTAAATGTTTAATTATTAATAACTCAATTCCTTTAATGTAATTGGCATCAGGGTAATTGTTTAATAAAAAGACCTGCTAAGTGACTGACCAAACCAATCATCTACTACATCCATCCACAATCATGAAGAAATTACAATACCAATCTCCAGGAACATGGTGGGTGTATTAACCACTGGTCCATGATGAGTTGCTTCCAAAGTAATCTGCAAAAAGAAAGAAAACATCAAGAACTTAAATCATAACCCGAGAAATGACTTGTATGCACAGATAGTCAGATACCCTATCAAACATCCACCCCATGATATGAACATACTCCTTTACAACACCATCCCATCCCTTCTATTCAATCAAATAACCTTTTCAACATCATCCCATAAATTATTACTCATAAAGTATATGATACATTATCCTGTAATTTTTTTTTAAATGTCTAGGTGTGTAGGAAGCACTAGTAGCATAACACTACTCGAATAAATGTAGCAAACAGGATGGCAACATGGAGTTCAAGCACCAAAAACAAGAAAAACAATCTCTTTCTGTTCCTTGCTCTCCTAGCAAAAGTATTTTTGTACAGAAATCATGATTTGTTGATGTTAATCCAATGATCCCCTCATCTATTTTATATTTGTAATCAGGAAGTATATAAGACAAAAATGAGAAGGATATTTTTATCTCCCAAAATAACAGAATATCCTTGTGAATGTTATTTGAGGTAGGTTGTTCTTGTGTTTGAGTTGCCCAGGAAATAAAGCAGGATACACCAAGGAATTAAGAATGCATAGATCCAAATTCAACATAATCCAATTATGTTTTGTCTTATCTTTTAGAAATATTTTTTGACAACTCTAAGGTTCATAAGTGTTCTTTAAAGAATATTTCTAATATGGTACTTATGGATGGAACATATACTTCCATCGAAAGTATACATGCAGTATAAAATTGGTAGCTGCACTAAATGAAATAAACATTCTAAAAAAATCGCTCAATCTTATTCAGTACAACGACTTAATTTTCACGTTCTTATTGCAGGAGAACAAATTCCCCCTAAAGAAAAGAAATATAGGACATGAACAAAAGCAACTGAACGAAAATTAGACATAGATGGATTAGATTATTCCAAAATATGGCCGATCGAGATGATAAAATGTGAGATAGCTACCTAGAACAGTAGAACAGAAAGAAAAAGGAAAGTTACCTCAAACTCCGGGATGAGACCGTTGGCTTCGGCAATCTTCTTCATGAGACGTAACCACGGGCCGACCCTGGGGTTTGGCGGCCCCGCCCAGCAGGGCCGCCCTCCCTGCGGGAGTGGCTCGCCTTCCCGTATATGCGGCACGCCTTCAAAGAGAGAAAGAGAATAAATCAAGAAAGAAAGCCATTAGTACTCGAACTGGCGAACGGGGGATCGGTCGGGGTCACCGATCGTATCAAATTGGGGGAGGAAAGATTGTAGTACTACCGATGGGGTGGACAGTAAGCGCGGGGCGGTTGGAGACGGCAGTGTGGCGGCTGAGGAAGATGACCTCATCGACGGGCTCTCCCGTGGCCGCCTCCCACCTGCGGTCCAGGTCGTCCTCGGCCACGATGCTCCTCTCGTGCTTCAGCAGGCGCACCGACCCGTTCGCGAAGCTCTCCATCCCGATCTAAAATCACGCCAGAGAACCCAGATCAAGAATCAACACGTACATTTAACGATCGAAACGGAACGAAAAGAGAAGTTCCCAATCATGGCAAGGGAACGAAACGGACGGCGATGGAAGGGCCAGGGTTCCACCCGGGCATCGCAAGGAAGGAGGAGGCGGGGCCGACGGAGGCCGGGTCGACGGCAGTCGCCACTACTAGCGTCACCATGGCAGTGCGGCTCCCTCGATGTGGACGTCGAGGAAGGAGGGGATCAACCAGAGGACGAGTGGAAGTGGAGACCGCTCTAGCGTTCGCCGGCGGAAGCGATGCCTTTACACGGAAATGGACCCGCTGTGCCCATGGGTTGGCCGAAGCACAAGTGACGGGTAAGAGCTCGCTGCTTCACGAGTTCCCCATCTGTCTACGCAGCAGCCTCACCAGCTCGGCGTGGTAGGCCCCAGAGAGGTTCGATGTTACGAGAAGAGCAAGCCACCGGCCGCAATTGTGGACGTACGGTGCAAGTCGGTGACGGCCAACACGAGCACGCACATTGGCGCCGCTGGGTTGTGTCTGTGATGTCATGGGCGTAAGAGCCCATAGTAATCGAGCCATCGAAGTTGGCTAATCGAGTACGACACTGCCACAGACTAATCCAAGAAACAGTCAGAAAGCATACATTGGTATCACGCACCAAACCATCACATCTAATTCAGAATCATATCAGATGAGAATTTGAGGCTTAACATTACAGATTGTACAATAGCTATCATGCATCTTATTAATCATCACAGCTAACATCTTAATAGAAACTCCATAATAATCCCACAAGAAACCAAAAACTAATTCAACTCATCCCCCAATCTAGTAGATCCTTTAATATTTTTACATGATACAGCTTATACAAACTCTTGCAGGATACAACTCATTCATCCAGCCTGATACAATTTCTTAATAGAAACTCCATAATAATCCCACAAGAAACCAAAAACTAATTCAACACATCCCTCAATCTAGTAGATCCTTTAATATTTTTGCATGATACAGCTTATATATACTCTTGCATGATACAACTCATTCATCCAACCTGATACAATTTTGCGTTGAAAGAAAAAAAGCTTAGGTATATACTCTTCTCCAGAAAACATATTGTAACGGGTGCACGAAAGATCAGCATCATCTAACACAATCTATCCTTTCGAGACTGAACCAGAAAACATCAAGAGAGATTTTGGAAAAGAGGAATCAGCATTTCATTATGGCATGAGAACAAATGTACAATGGAGGAAATTGTTTCAAAATCCTCCAATCAGTGCCAAGTCTAAGAAATTGACTCGGGTATGGCCTAACCTACCAAGCAGTTACAACAAGAACAAAAAATATAGCTGACACATATATATGCAATGACTTGGGAATCACCCTACAACAGGAAAAAGACAACAAAACAGTGATTAATAACAATCAAATCAAACATTTCATTCCCGTGGGTCGTGGTGCCTTGACCAGCGCTACGAGCCAACAGGCTGTGGCCCGTTTATCAGTTTTCGGTAAACCTGCATTACCGTCTGTATGCAGCTTTGACACCATGATAAAAAACATGACAACATTTCCATGACTGATTGTAGAGCATAATTGATGAGTATCTTAGCTAAAAGTTTTCTCAGGAGAATAATCACACTACTAAAGTCCCAAACATCATTTCAAAGCTGCTCATCAAGAAGTTCATTTTTAATTTTAACATAATGCACCAAGGATGTGAGTCTAGATTGATGCTTGGAGGATCAGCGGTAGCAGGAGGAAGAGTCGCCAAAACTGTACCTTAAATGATACGATCATCTTCTAGCTGCAGACATAGAACTACATAGAGTCAACATGTATTTGAACATAAAATTCTATCAGAAAACTAAAAAGACAAGGATATTGCATGAAATTCTATCCTAGGATTCATCAAGGATTTCAAAGAACCAAGTTGATGGAATAAGTTTACATGCACAAACGAGTGAGAAAGTTAGAAGTTGCATCCAGATCAAGCTACCAAGTACAGGATCAAACCAGAGTTTCATGTTAAAGATAAGACTGATGGTTCAAGGAATTAACCAGTATCTTAGATAACATTACTGTGCAACCAACTCAAATCTTAGAATTGCATTTTAAGTAACTCTCCCCATTTCAGCAACCTAAGGAATTTTTTTGCCACTCATTTGTAGCACCGTAATTAGAACCCAGAATGGCAGGGGATTCATGTATCGTGCCATCCTTTTTCTTTTTATTCCTATGAGTAGGCAACTAAGAATAACTTGGGATCAGCATATATAAATGTCTCTGTATTTGATGATGGGAACAGGTGTACGAGGATGACCATGTATGGTTATACATATAGCTTGCTCTATGTACCTTGTGTAGTTACATGAAATGATTACAAGTATAATATGCTCGATCCAATCTATAAACGGCCTAAGTTCATCATGATTTAGGGCAGGTTTGGCATGACAATCTTGCTACTGTAGTGGGACTAGCAGGCTGCAGACCTGATGCAGGCTATATGGCTATCTTTTATATTAAAAAATGTATTTAGTAATAATGGTACTGTAAACATTCTCATTCAACAATCAAAATCATTAATTAGGTTTTTTAATATTAAATGTGCTTGATGTGAGCAAGATGGATTATGAATCATTATCTCTACAGAGAAAATCAGGAATGCAATTTTGTTTACCGGAACAAAATTATAATAATGTCATTTGCATGATTCAAGGATGAGATACAGAATCAATCAGGGTGAGCATCAGGGACCAGAACAAATCCATGGGCAACAACTAGACATTCTGTAGGTATGGATTTTAACTCTAATCTACATGTATTTTTAATTTTTGATCAATTATGCGTTATGCATTGGAGACATTTTGCCAGGAGAAATGCCCCGATGGCTTTCTGATTTTTATAAATACAGTTAGCAGGTTAGTGAACCTAGAAGCCAGAATGTATTGTGAGTTCTCAACTTCAAATAAATACCAATTTGTTTATATTGTTTTTCATTTTTTGGATAGGCTACAGGCCACAAGCCATGATAGGCCAAGAATTTCTAGTCCGGTGTGACTCGGCCCAAATGATAGCAACAGTGTCATACTGTCATGCCTACCCCAAACTGTACCAGGCTGGGCAGACCCAGTACACATGACATCTCTAGGAAGGACCCTTTTGTTCTATTTGGGTGAACTAGCTACATAACCATTAATGCTTCATAACAAGGCGACAACAGAAAAAACCAAACAAACTTGGAGAAACATCCAATAGACCCAAGGACACACAATGATTCTAATACCAAGATCCTTGTTCTTTTTAAAGAACAAATAGTCGACATCAAAGATAACTTGAAGAAATAAAAAGAATTTAGATAATTTTCATTGGTTGCAGAAGATACAAATAGATGAGAAAGACTTGCAAATCAGTTATGCAGTGGTTATAGCGAGCCATAGACTTGCAAATAGATGTTTCTATGGGGTTTTGAGTGGCCTAGCACTACAGTTATAATGAAATAGAATACACTTGAAACTAATCAATCCAGATTTTGGACAACTTAAAAATAATAACTAATAACTAATATACAAGTATCTAACAATTAATCAACTGAAAAAAAAAGACTCCCCACAATCCAAATTAACCAAAAAAACATAAGGAACATCTTGAATCACATTCCCAATAGCACTTCAAAAAACCAGTAATAGCCTAAAGAGCATATGTAAGATAGGATGTTATTGTTGTGTGTAACATACTCATAGGTTGGGATCATTCAGGTGTCAGTTGGGTTTATCAAGATCATTGGGACCAACTGGAAACAAGTAAAATTACTGATTGGAAGCAACTGATGGGACCATTGGGACTGACAAAAGATCAACTGTTGGCCGGTATCAGTCAGGATTCCTTGGAATTTGGTCAATACTTCTCCCCCTGATTCTCTATAAATGTGTTAGGGCCAGAGACAACAAATCAGAATTTGGATTGGCTGGAACAGATAGGGACTAATCAGTCTTGCAAAGCTAGGTGCACACTTCAGCCATGCATGGTAGTACTTTAGTGCATTTTCATATATGTTGTGCCTACAGTCCTAAGCATACAAGTCCAAGTTGGTCACCCATATACCTAGCACATGTATAAAGTTTGAGAGTATAGTGAAGACCACCATGAGTTACAGTACTTGTCTGTTAACATTGTCACATCTTGAGAAATATTTGATGGAAATATCAGGGTTCTTGATGTGTTCAGGGTCATGTAGGCTATTTGACAATAATGCTATTAATAAGTTGACAAAGAGGTTCCATTAAATGGAGAAATTGACTATATTTATAAAGAAGATATGAAAAGAATTTGTAGTCATACTAACAAAGCTTGAAAACTTTTTTTTTTTTTGGTAAGTACAAAGCTTGAAAACTACTTTCCCTAAGGACTGCAGCAACTGTAACTCCAACTGGGAAAGGTACAACTGAAGGCTTGATCAGAGAGCAAATGGCTTGAAAACTAACCTATTTGCTCGAACCCAAGGCTGAAAAAGAGTGAAACGGGACTTCCATTCTAGATGGCACCAGGAACCCAAACTCTTTCGCGGTCGAAGAAAGAACACAAAGGCAGCAGGAAATGTAATGTATGAAATACGTTAGCCAGCGATATATGCTTTTACAAGAAATAAACTAGAACAATATTTTTGTTCTTATTGTTCTAGTGAAACTCAGGCACCAAGACTTTCAGCATATCATGCCTCAATTGCTTTAATAACAAAAAACACTAATAGTCAAGCAACTCGAACTAATAGTTCCATTACACAATCAGGATATGATAAAAAAAAAACATTACCTGAAAGTTATGTGTTGCTGAAGAAGTATATCACCTATCAAAGTATTGCATGGATACCATAAACATTGAGAAATAGAAACAAAAAGAAAGCTAGCTTACTTCTTCAGTCAGATGACTAAGCAGGGCCCTTGCAGGAATTCTCAACCAGAAGTATCTTGAACTTGAAGTAAAAGCAGCTACTGAAACATATGATTCATCTTGATAACATCTTCCTGTTTTGAGAAAGCTGCAAAGGACCTAAATCATTCATGTGATGGCCGACGCCTCTTTGAATGTTCAACCTCGTGTGACTTGCTGCGAGGCCTAGATGATCTTCCTCTAGCCCAGTCATCATCACGCTCTGGCTCACGATCCCTGTGTCTATAGTGATCACCATGTCTGTCTCTGTCATCTCGATACCTGTCACGTTCACGATCAAGTTCCCGCTCCCTTTCCCTGTCTCTTTCCCTGTCCCTCTCCCTTTCACGCTCTCTGTCCCTCTCCCGGCCCGGTTCCTTATCTCTCCCTGTCTCTCTCTCCTTCTCATCACGGTGTCTTCTCTCTGGCCACTCCTGTCCAGAACCCATATCTTTCTCCTTTTCATGTCTTCTCTCTGGAGCACCATAACGATCCCTCTCAGCCATCCTATCCTTCCCATGGCTCCCTTCTCCATACTGCTGATCTGAGGTAGCATCCTCCCCATAGCTTGACTGATCTTCACCTCCCCATCCACCCATGTTCGGATCAGACCACATACCAACGCCACCAGGTGCCAGTCCCCTCCCAAAAAAAGCTGGATTGACATGTGGAGCCACAACAGGTGGGAACGAAGGCATCATTCCAGGAAAAGGAGCACCAGCAGCACCTGCAGGGAAGCCTCCAAAGCCAGCACCCATTCTACCCATTGCTGCTCCATAGCCCATGGGATCAAACCCTTGACCGAGCATAGCTCCAGGATGCAACACAGGTGGTGGTGGGGCAACCATCCCACCATTGCCCATGATACCCCTTCCACCGAGGGGACCCATTCTGTTCCTCATATTACCCATTTGCCCTCGGTTCCCCATTCCACCACCTTTTCCCCAATTTCCACCACTGCCACCGCCAACACCTCCTCCACGTCCAAAATTGCCACCAGCTGAAGACCCGCTACCTCCCCTACCCTTCTGTGCAGCTGCTGGCGGCTGGGACTGGCCCATTGCCTGCTGGTTCTTGTTCACTTGGTTCTCACCCATTCGCCGAACAGTGTACGGTGAAGCCAAAGCAACAACGCAAGGTCTTCCATTGAAAATATGCCCGTTCATACCGTCCATGCAGGCTGATGCAGCCATTGAATCATAGAAGTCGACCTGACAGTATCCTTTTGATTTTCCGCTCGCCCTCTCATCAAAAAATTTCACTTCTTTTACCTGCCCATATTTGCAGAGTTCTTCTTCAAGATCTGCATCAGTCGTCCACCAATGGAGTTCACCAACGAAAAGTGTAGTCCCACCAACCCCTGCTCCAGCTCCGCCACCGCCACCTGCGTCCCCTCCACCATTTGCGTTACCTGCAGGTACAACTACGCTTCCACCACCTCCTTGCCTCTGGAAACCCTCGTTCCCAAAGCCACCTCCTTGTCTCTGAAAGCCCTCATTTGGGAAGCTATTGTTCCGATTATTGCTCTGGATCTGGCTAAAACTACCGGAAGCCTGGCCTAGGTCAGTCCTACCTGCACCCGTCACCACCGGCATCGGCGGTGGAGGTAGCGGTGCCGCCTGTCTGACCCCAACCATAGGCTCGGCGCCTCCCCTGAACCCCGGGTCCTGGAAACCGGCGGATCTATCAGCAACCCGCTCGATCTTCGGCTCCCCGGCGATGCCCGGGATCTGGACCCTCTCGGACGTCTCCGCCACCGGCTGCTGCGGCGCCGGTATAGGCAACGGTGGGGGCGGCGGCGGTTGGGGTTCGCTCCGCCGCTCGTCCCCGGCCTGAAAACCCTCCGCGTCATCGCCACCCTGGAAGTTCTGGTGGAACCCGTCGCCAACGTTGACGTCGCTGTAGAGGTCGTCGTAGTCGTCGTCCTCCCCGTAGAACTGCTCCTCGTCCTGGACGGCCGATATCGCCTCGTTGCGGTGGAACCCTCCACCTCCGGCGCCTCCGCCGTGGCCATCGCCACCGTGCTCCATTGGTGGAAAGAATATCTCCGGCTAGGTTTTCCAACCCGAATGCAGCAACAAAACCCTAATCTTCGAGTGCTTACCAAAGGCAGGAAAAAGAGAAGAAGCTACTTCTCTTTATTTTTTTTGGTTCTCTCGTTAAAAAGCGACAGCGCTTCCAATGATCGTCCGGACTGATTCAACTAAGTTGCTCCATGATCATTTGCGTCGCGTCTGGCCGTCCATGTTTCGATGATGCAATGGATGTGGATAGTTAAAAGATTTCCGCGGAGCATTCACGGTCTGATGGATGACACTCTTCCGGGGACCGAGTCGCCGCTACAGTAGATCTGTGGGTTGATTAGCTGTCAGACCGTACCGTAAAGTTTATTACAACATTATCCTTACCGTTCATTTTATCAGGTGATAATATCGAACGGTTACTATATGTTATTTTATGATTTGCTGTTTTGGAGATTACAGCAGTGAGTGGATCACCGAGGCTGTACGGGGACACCGATACGGTGATCTAATTCAACTACTACTTGTTTATCCCGCACATGTGGTACACGTGATAACCTCAGCCAAAGAGCTTCTCTTCCTCCTCTCACCTCTCTTAAAAGAGTGGAGTCGAACGATCTCGTAAAACTGAAGTTTCTTAGGTTTGCATTCTTAGTGATAGGCCATGAGGTGGGATATTAACAAAGAATATTTTTTTCCCAAGATTGTTAAGTAGATATGCTTAGGTGGTATGTCATCCTTATCAGTATCATGCTTACTATATCATCATGGCAATCTAGCGTTGAGGGTTGATAAAATAATATTAGTAATATCTGAATCAACTATTGAACATTCACTCATAATTTGATAATTGTTTGATGCTGGTTTTACGAGCGATATATACAAAGATCAATATCGAGTGAGTTATCGACATAGTCTATTCGACATGATAAAATTTAAATAATTTAAATAAATGACAACTGATATCGATTATCATGCCTACGGTAATCTTTTATAGCAAGTCAAGTAAGAAAATTGTTTTGTAATACATATAGAAAGGATAAAATCCAACTTGAATTATTATTTTGATATATTATTCATGTGGTTTAATTGTTGATTGAGTATTTGTTTTTACTGTTAATTGTCCTATCACTTGTTATATTTCTGGTATCAAATATTTATTAATTATATATCATATGATTGGACGTTACGGTTTTTTATTTTTTTTGATTTATTATCAATTCTAAGCATATGAAGATACAAAATTATCATCATCTTTAGGAAGCTACACTTTACATGTCTCTCCCTATTTTAAGATTTCTAGCTCAGTAAATACTCAATAAACATCTCGATTACTGAGATTTGTAGTAAAATCCAACATCGTGTCCACCTTCACATTAATTTACTCAGTTAGATCTAAGTTAAAGGAGTAATTGTACTATCAACTTCATTCAACGCTGATTTGTAGTGATGAAACAAATAGAATATAATTTGGAGACAGTGTTTCACATACATCAACTTCATTAAATGTTTTGAATATAATCAAATATACTTTTTATTATAAATGTTTGATACATATTCAACATGTTTTTAGAGAAAACATTTGAATGATTAATTGGTTGGTCAATTTTACTGAGACATCCAAATAAAATTATTTTTGGAGGACTGACCGGAGTTATAATTTTTAATTTAATCTGATATTAAGATGATTTGTATTCTGACGGTAGTAAAAGGACTTAGTAGGTTCCTACATACACTACCAATGTGATGTCTGTAGGAGCATCCATGTATGGCTTATGTGTATCATTCGGGATTTGAAGAATCACGATGGTTTCAATCGATCATCCTCAGCAAATAGAATAGTGTCGCCCATATGTCTTATTAGCAGATGCATTGCCCAATGAGTTAATTAGATGAAATATTATTCGAGCACTATAAATAGCTCCCGGGCCATTAATGCCCTTCACATCTTCAAATTTTCTCGAAACCCTTTTGACCCTCAAACTTGCTCGAAGCTTTCAGATCTTCTTTTGCCTTGAGAATACTCATCTCAACGTTTTAACAGGTCTAAATGACATCCTCATCAAGCTTATCTTTAACATTTGGTCGTCAGTTCTCCGATCTTATTACCACATTTGATATTGGCTTCTATTTCTTCCCCTTCCACTGAAGGGGTCAAAGTCATCGTGATAAGAGATATTATCTTGTCGGAGGCAGAACCGCTATGGCCTTCGGCAAGGTTCTCAAACCCTATGCATATAATACTTAAGCTTTCTTTTTTTTAAGAGATTCTTAATATGTTGCTTCAAATTATAATAATATTTAGTGTCATGCTCGTGATCTTTACTTATATCAATTTTTTTTTAATTAAATGAAAGATATAAGAGTCTAATTTATATCCAATTTTCTTTTACTTAATTTAGAATATTATACAAAACACTATAATCAAAACAAGACAAATAGATCAACTTATTTTATCTATATTTTATAGAATTCAAGATATTAATTAAAATAAATATTTGGATAGACAATTATATTTCACATCATTCACATTGACAAAAAGATGTGAGAATTTAGTTTTAAATAAAATAGAGTTTACTCAATTTAAGTTTTATATAAAATATTATAATTTTTTAAAAAATAGATAGGTCAAAATTCTTAAGATTTCAGTATTACAAATTTATTATAACTCAATTGAGGTTGATACTATCAGATATTGGTGAAGCTTTATGAATTATCCATAAATATGAAAATAAGAAACATGAGATAAAATATTTGTCTTAAAAAAGCTAATTGTCAAAAGTGTTGAACTAGTCCAAAATCCTCAAGCTAAGATAAGAATATTTTACTTATTTTTCCTCCCTTTCATTTATTCCTTTACACTAGTAGAGGGCAGCGATGTTCTAACTTGATAATTTTTTTTTTTTACTTTTTCTCTTTAATTACAAGTATTTAAGTAATACAAGATATCACAATGTGACAAGCACATAATAATGAGGCATAGGTGTTAACAATTTAGCAAGGATGGGTGACACTCTTTTATTTAGCTAGTGACACATGTATAATTCACTTTCTCTTTTTTTCTCTTTTATTTTCATGTTTTTCTCATCTACTTAACACATAAACTTTCACGAGTCATATCCAAATTCTAATATTCATAATGAGATCCCTAACATTAATCCTCTAATATAAAATCACTTAATATAAAAAATATTATATAAAAATTTATATCATAGTAATAAAAAAATATAATATCATAAATACTTAAAAAATAAAAAAATATTACAGGATGCATATAACATCTTCATTCTAAATGAGTTTAAGATAGTCTAAAATCTAAATTTATTTATATATATATTAAAATTTTGAAAAAATAACTATGCTATTGTCAAATTTTTGAAAGGATAGAGATGTAAGAACTGTTTTTTATTTGTTAAACAAAAACTAATTTGATGACGTCACCAACCAACGGCCAAATCAGCTGCTAACGAATCCTTAATTAGAAACCAATAACTCCGTCCCTATTTTGTAATTATAAGATGCGTGGGGTGCAAATGTGAAAACAATGATGCGATGTACTCCTCACCTACCCACTATTTGTAAGCCTTCATTGCTTCTTTTCCGCTCTCTCTCTTCCCATTGCAAGGAGTGGCCCGGAAATAACCGGAGGAGCGGCAGGTGAGCTCCTCCTCCTCCCCTCTCGCGTCGTATCCTCTTCCACCAAACCCCGATCGATCCCTCCTCTTTTCCTCCATAGCACCGTCCGTTCTCTATCTAGGCCGCGATCTAATCTGTTTTTTTTTGTTTCCTTGCCCTTTCGATCTGTTATCGTGCGGTGTCAGGAGGAGAATACTGATTCTTGATCCTCTCTTTCCGTCTGTTCGAAGTTTCCCGACTGAGATTCGTTTGGTAAATCGATTCGTGCCTTTCGCTTGTCTCTTCGTTTTAGACTATTTTCCCCAAAGATTTCTGTATGTTAATATATTGCTTTTAGTTGGTTTCCTGGGACTCTTTCTTGCATTAATAAATTGTGGTGCTTGTCCTGATCATCAGTCATACGTTGATCTTTGACCTTTTTTTTTTGGGCTTCCTTTTTTTGCTAGGCTGCTTAGTTGGTCGCGTTTTGGATTTTTTCACGGCATCATAAAATGGCTTCAGAGCAGATAAAGCCAAGAGGTATAAATCTATCAAACACCAGTTTTGATACTTAAGACGCTGTTGAAAACATTTTATTTTTGTAAAGTATTTCTCTTAGCTTTCTTAAAAAAAATTTGGCCGGAGTCATGATGCAAACCACCATTAGATGAATCAGGGATTCAGTATGTGACCTTTTGCTGAACAAAATCTCCTTTTAGTCTTTTAGTAGGTGCAAGCGAACTTGATGTTTTATGCTTCAGGATTTGTAGGATGCACATCTTGCGTGAAAAGATAGTATACGTGCTTTGCGTATTATGTATTATTCCTGCTGTAGTTTGAGCTCCAATGTTCTGCATTCATCTTTTGTTTTTTCTTTCTATTATATAATGATAAAGTACTTCGATCATTGACAGTAGATAGATCGCATAGTACTGTCATTTGCGGAGTACTGATAGTACGTACTTAATGAGTCTTAATTAACAATAATGGAATACAAGATTCTAGCCTGCTTTGTGATATATAAGTTTTTAGGGGCTAAATATATAATAAGAACTTGTGTAGATATATGGAAAACCCTCATCAACTGAGCAACTTTTACAATTGATGTTTTTAAAGTAAGAGAAAAACTGATTACTTGGCCAAAACAGATACTTTTTGGTCAGAGGACGAAGGGTCACTTGCAATTTGTGCAACAAAAACGAGTATGTATTGCTTGACTTATATAAGTAGGCCCATTGCTTGGATAGAGGCAAAGAGATCAAACTAACTGATGTAACCTTCAGGTAGTCTCTTAAGAGTGTATGAGTATGCTAATTTTGACATATATATATATATATATATATATATATATATATATATATATATATATATATATATATATATATATATATATATATATGTAATATGTGATACGTGTGTGTATGTGTCGTATGTGCATATGTCAGGGGATCGATTGGTCCTTATCCCTGTGAGTGACATTTATATCTTGTTTTTGTTGCTTTCATCTTGTGGGCAGATGTATGTGTTGTTGGTATTGCGCGTACGCCTATGGGTGGGTTTCTTGGTGCTCTGTCTTCTTTGTCTGCAACACAACTTGGGTCTATTGCAATCAAGCGTATGATCAAAGCTAATTTTTCTCTGACCTTTTTGTTTTCTCTACTTTCTTTACATGTTGGACCTACTGAAATATTGTCCTGATTACATAGATGCTCTTGCAAGGGCAAACCTTGATCCAGCACTTGTACAAGAAGTCTTTTTTGGCAATGTCCTGAGTGCGAATCTTGGTCAAGCTCCTGCTAGGCAGGCTGCTCTCGGCGCTGGAATACCAAATACAGTTGTCTGCACCACCATAAACAAAGTTTGTGCATCTGGAATGAAGGGTATAATTAATCATATTTAGTATACAGCTTTGACAATTGTCATGAATAACATATTTATATTTTTGAATTGCAGCTGCAATGCTGGCAGCACAAAGTATCCAGCTGGGTATTAATGATATAGTTGTAGCTGGTGGCATGGAAAGCATGTCGAATGCCCCTAAGTATATTGCAGAAGCAAGGTGTTAGGCCTCTGTTGCATTTACTTTTTTCTTTTATGTATAAATTTGCTAATGTTGAGGAATGCTAATAATGTTTTCTGAACTACCTCTAGGTGTTGTATGACAAACAGGGAAATCACTAAATATAACGTATTGATTCTTTTAATAAGGGATGTTTCTTACATATACTGTTTCTGTGAAAGATGGTATATGAGAATCATAGAACGAAAAAGAAAAATATTATATTAAATTCTCAGATGTTTCTTCTTCAGAACTTTTATTCCAGGTTTAAAAATATGGTTGGGCATGGGTCAGATATGTGGGTCTCACAACCTCCTTCCATGCTCTTTACCATGTTCTTTGGTTCTATCATCAACTCGTGCAGTGTTAACCTGTGCTAAACATCATTTGATCTTATGTAGATATGTACACTTATAGTGACAGAAAGATGGGATGTATGAATTGGCATGTAGAGCTTCTCTGTATTAGAAGTCATAGGAGTTGCATTTAGACCTGAACAAATTACATTCTTGATCTTAATCTGGCACTGTTGCTATTGTGGCAAAACTTTTACTCAATTTGGTTTAAAGGAATAGCAGGTATTAGTTAGCCTTAATATGACTAATCTTGGCTCCAATAATTATTCTGCAATCTCTAAATATGCAGAAAAGGATCTCGATTTGGTCATGATACTATTGTTGATGGGATGCTTAAGGATGGTTTATGGGACGTATATAATGACTTTGCCATGGGAAATTGTGCTGAATTATGTGCTGTTCATCATTCAATAACAAGAGAAGAACAGGTGAGATTCTTAGATGCATTCTTTCTTGAGAAGCATATATCCTGTTTCTTACGTATATATATTTTTTATTATTTTATGTGATCATGTTTGTGATGTAAAATTTTGATTGTATTAACATATAGAGTAACAGAGATCTTGTAATCCTATAAATTCCATGGCAACATGTACAGTTGAATGTTTCAAATGATCATTTTTTTTTTAAGTATTCGTAACTTTTAATGTTCATTAGGTAAGTGATAAAGTAACAAATTCAGGTGTCATAGTATCCAAGATGAGCCTGTTTTGGCTTGTGCTGGATTGCAAAACAAGTTTTCTAGAATTCCTGAAACATATGGAGAATAAATAAGATGATAATAGAAAGACAGAACACCAGAAATATGATGATAAGTAAAATACATGAGTCCTGGAGTTTACGGCGATGAAATGTGGTGGGAAAACCTATTGGTGGTCAACAGGTGACATTACTAACATAGTAAGCAAGTGGAAGGCTTTTGTTTTAGTAACTCTTGAAGATTCCAGTCAAGTCATATAATAAATGAAGGAACACAAGAAAACTTTTAGCAATATTCAGAGATGAACATATTCAATAAGCAGGTCATGGAGGAATATGTATATAACAGATAAATTGTGGGCCAACAAGATTTAATTCTATCAGTTCTAAGGCCAAATGGCAATGGAACTGCTTCAAGAAAGCTGAAGGTTCCTCTAAAAATATCAAAAGTTGTATTTCAATAGTTGACCTCTCTTTTTTAAGAATCTTGATATTACACTCCGTTATATTCTCTTGCGGTTATTAAAAAGATAAATTGCATAAGTAAAATTTTACAATCTGAAATTCCTGATCTGTGGGTGAGTTATGAGAGGATGGGTCAGTATGGGTTAATGAATTAACTTGCTAGGTTGGCTTGATCTAGGTTATTCACGTGCTTTGGCTTACCTGACACTAACATGCTATTCCATTTATCATAGTTACAACCATCACTATCAGTTTCTCCAATATAGGACAGGTCAGATATGCTTAGTGGTTGTTGTTTATCCAAAATCCAAAATATTTCTAACCTTTTACCTTTTTGACTTTTTTGAAAAGGAAAACCAACCCTATGAGCAACATAGTTGAGCTCTCTAGACAGGTGAGAGAAGTCAACAGTAGATAATTAATTAAGCAGGCTTCAGATATTGGAAATGGAAGCCTCAAGAAACCAAGGAACCTCAGCAGCTCCTTTGACAAAATTAATGATCTGCTGAGCATCAAGTACTATTAGAATTCTGGAGATTGGCATTGACTGAGCTCTCTTTAAACCTTCCCAAAGGGCCAAGCTTTCCACCAAAACTGGGCTGGACACATTGCAGGGACGTCCACCCAGAACAAGTGGTGAGCAGCTGGCATTCCTAATCAGATAGCCTATTTGCTGTTTGATGTCTTATTCTGTACATTTCTGTGGATTACTACAGCATAAATCCTTGGCTCTGAGATACTGATCTCACACATCTTTTTCTTATTATCTCTTTTAATAAGATATTATTTCATCTATACTTAATAATATAATCATTTGTAGGAACTATATTTAACTTTGTTTCATACTTTCTTAGGATTAAGAGGTTTTTTTGTTATCCAAGAGCCAAAAAATTAACTATCTTCTAAGATGTCTAGAATGTGACACATTCATTTTTACCTTTTCTGTTAACTTGTCCACTGTCTCTAAGATCACTATATGGTCAAGATGATAGTTTAGCAGGGTTGGCTCAAAATCTTGCCAATTTTAAACAACTCTAGACACTAGAGTTAATTGGATGCCTGACTTGTCCTCACTTGGTGGTATGTTTTAGTTACTTCAAACTAAATAATATGATTATATGATCCATCTTATACATCTAAATTTCATCTAAGTGTGACCTTCGTTTCCCTTATGCTTCTTTAGGATGGTTATGCTATTAAGAGCAATGAGCGTGGAATAGCTGCTCGGGACAGTGGTGCCTTCACATGGGAAATTGCTCCAGTTAGAATTCTCTCTTTCTGATAAATGGGACTGGAAATCTACCGGTCAAAAGTTTACTAAGGATGCTTGTTATCATGCTTTGCAGGTTGAAGTTTCTGCAGGCAGAGGAAAACCATCAGTAGTTATTGACAAGGATGAAAGTCTTGAAAAAGTATGATTCTTAAGAAGTGGGGCCAAATACATTCAAATGCAAGGCAACATTTTACATGCTTTGTAGTGCAGTTGTGGAATCCATTTCCTTTATTAGTTGAGAGAAGCTCTACATAGTTAAGCTTGTTATGTAAACAACTTATGGGCCTCCACAACTAGTGCAAGAAAATTGAAGCACAATATCTCTGTTAGAATGTTGAATACTCAAATAACTCTAACATGATCCATGGCCAATTAATTATGCCAGTGGAAAGAAAATGCTTATTTATCAACTTTTGGCATTGTTAGAATTTTATAGCTTCTGTCTTAATTTACATGTAAGCAAGAATTAGGTAAGTCACTGCACTTATACAAAATATGAATGTGACCAGTTACAGCTGAAAATAATTTTATTTTTTTGTTAAAAATGGATGTGTTTTGCATCAATAATCATTTATCTCATATTAGGTGACAACCAGTGATTAAATTCTGCCGGTGTGACCAAATTAAGAATATAGGGATTATGAGACTTTGTAGTCTATTTTGCTAACATAAGCTTATTATGTTAATCCCTTTGAAGCAATTCTATCATTAAAAAGAATAAAGAAAAATGATTTAGAAAAACAGGCTCAGTAAGCAAAATCTCTGCTTGAAGGCAAAGAAGTTGAAATAAGGAAATGATTGTTCTTCACTTCTTTTTAACTGTACATATTTAGGCATAGTTTCTTATCTTTTTTCTTTTACCTTTTAGAAATATTTTTAAATCTGTACATATTTGTAAATTTTCCAATGACTGTCATAATAAGAATATTTTTTTCTTAAATTTGGCTAGTTTGATCCTGTAAAACTAAGGAAGCTTCGACCAAGTTTCAAGGAGAATGGTGGTACAGTGACAGCCGGAAATGCATCTAGTATAAGGTACTCTAACTGTACCCATTTTTGTCATTTATTGTTTCCTCCGAGTAAATACCGAAACAAGCAATCCAAATTTTGGTCCATTTTCCTTGATGTGATATATCTGTAACTAGAATCTTCTTGATGATTTAGATTATGTTTTTTTTTTGCCATGACGCTTTGCCATCTTTTTTCTTATTTGGAGATTGTATCTCAATTATCATGTGGGTAATAAATCAATGTTATGATGTCTGTTCTACTTTTAAGGGCTAAAATACTTGTGCCTTTTCTTATTTGTTAAAAGATGAATTGTTATTTATATTTTATAGCATGTTTTAGTTCATTACCTTTTTAAAAAAATGTTTAGTTTCAAGAAGACCTTACTATCTAAACTCAGTAGACGTGCTACTGTTTGTGTGCTGTTTGTTGTTCTTTTGGGTCATTTGCTAGATTTGAAACTTCGGTTAAGTGATGTTATGAATTTCCACCGACTACTAATATTTGTTTGCTGATAGCTAGTATATTGCACATTTACTCTATATGCATAATTAACATATTGGCCAAAGTTCTTTCTCTCTTTTTATGTGATGTTATATAAATATGTTATATCTGATTGTCACTTGTTGTAGTTCATGCATATTCTGAGTTTTAACTCATTGTGATATAAGTTTAGGAACTTTACTAGATATAATTTGGCATCTAATTTCTGATCAAATATCTGTGCTGTAGTGATGGTGCTGCTGCCTTGGTACTTGTAAGCGGGGAGAAGGCTCTTGAATTAGGATTGCAAGTGGTTGCAAAGATCAGAGGATATGCTGATGCTGCTCAGGTATAGACAGAGAAATCAGAAACTCCTTTTTCATATTTAATGCATATCATGGGTGCTCTCTCCATGTTTGAGAACTTGCGGAAATATGTAATTATGTAGATGCCCCTTTTTTATTTAAAAAGATTTTGCTATGATAAAAGGATATTGATATTTCTTATGCAGGCCCCTGAATTATTCACAACAACACCTGCACTTGCAATTCCGAAAGCTATTTCAAGTGCTGGCTTGGAGGCTTCTCAAGTAGATTATTATGAAATTAATGAAGCTTTCTCTGTAAGTATGGGTCTACAGATTTCAAGTATATTTAACTTCTTCTCCTGCCTCTTTTTTCACGTTACCTGCAGCCTAAAATGTTGTCTTTATTTGTAGGTTGTTGCCCTAGCAAATCAGAAGCTTCTCTCACTTCCTTCTGTAAGCATAATTGTTTGCCTCGTGTTTGGACCATGGTTCCTTTTGACCATTAGCTTTTATTTTCTTTTGAAAATCTGTGCCAGCAACATTGGCCAGTCAACTACTGTTGCTTCATTTTACCCTTCTGAGATTCATCTAGGGATTAGTTATATGTTGCATCATTGAATGGCTTATTTTGTCTGATGCTTCTGTGCAGGAGAGAGTGAATGTGCATGGTGGCGCTGTGTCCTTGGGGCACCCTCTAGGTTGCAGTGGAGCTCGTATTCTGGTTACCTTGCTGGGGGTATGTTTCACAGCTTGAATTGACATTATATTCTCATTTCTTAATATGCCTCTTGGAACATCAATAATTGTAATTTTCTTCTATGTATAATTATAATAACTTTCAGATACTAATAATTTAATTGTGTTTTTTTTTTAAATTTAATTGTGGTAGCTATCAGAAAAGAACACCCACGAGCTTTCTGGGCTTCTATCACAGATTTTTTTTTTTCTAGTCACGTACATATATTTGGTATTAAGAAGGGACACTTATGAACTTTGTCTATATTAACAGGTTCTGAGACATAGAAGTGGCACAATTGGAGTTGCTGGTGTTTGCAATGGTGGTGGGGGGGCTTCTGCACTTGTCTTAGAGCTCGTGTAAGCATTTTCAAGTTTGGTAAGGTTCAGTATCTCTTGATCACTTCTGTGGGAGAATATTTTGGAACACAAGCATGCTGAATTCCATTGGCTAGTAATGTAGAACATCATTTTGTTAACTGAAACATGAAAAATATACTTGTATGAAAGTCTTGTATATTCGTAACATCCAGTGTCATTTATTTATGTGCGAGTACTAAAAAGAGCGACTTGTATGTGTCGTCAAGTCCAGAAGTTTTAGCAAGCCAGAATTCAGAAAATTAAAAATTTATACATAGAATACACTGAAGTGTGTCTAAGATAAGTTCTGCTCTTATTGAGGTTGGACGTGCTACCATCCAAAGGCTACTAGGTAGAAATTTCCTGTATTACTAAACAAAAAGAAGAAAAGGACAATTTATGATGAAGATTATGAAATTTAAACAATGTATAAGGTAAAAGAAAAACTGAAACACAGAGATAGGTGGGACAATGTTTTTAGACTAGAAGCTTTTACTCTTCTTATCTTTTCTTGTTTTTATTGTTAGTGGAAACTTCATGTTTTATTGTTAAATAAAAATTGCATTTCGAGCCTTCCAGATGATAATAGTTTCATATATAAATTTTAAAAATTTTAAATATATTGTATGTATAAACCTGTTATGTTTTGACAAGTGCAACAAACGTAGCAGTTTCAGTAATGATCGTTGACCAAAAAAATTTATCTTTTTATTAGTAGCCATTCTTCTTTCCATGCACTACCATGTCTCTTTCCTTCCTCTTTCTCTTCTCCTCCTTTTCTCTCCATACCTTCCTCTCATTTCTCCTTATTATGTTCCTCTTCTTTGATTTTTAGTGATTGGGAAGAATTGGAACATGTATAAATAGGATGAGGGAATTTGAATATTTTGAATTTTGGCTAATGTAAACCCTCTATATAGCCAACATCAATAAGAACTAAAGCAATGAAATGTAATGAAAGTTGATGACATGGGTGTAATTTAGGGTTTGTTTACAATGGCATAGCTACTATGGAGGTGTAAATATGAAACTTCCCGACTTCATATTCATGTGTCAATTGCTCCATTGTTTTATAGTTTGCAGACTTTAACTAGTGATTTCGTTCTTCATTAAATTCTACTTTGCAACTAAAGGAATTAGTAGGCTAATGTATCATTATGAATGTGAAACTTCATTTGACCATTGCATCATCATGTTTACCCCATTTGCAGGTCTCATGCAGGATTGATGCGTTCATTGTTGTGAACCAAGTCTGTTATCAATTTACAAGGCTTTCGTCATGTATATTTCCTCTTTATAGACCAACTTATATTTTACAGAACTTTTGTAGTAGTTTGTCTGGTGAGCCATGGTTGTGGATGAATTAATTGTGTGGTTGCAGGACAATTCAAGTATGCATTTGTCATCTTCAGGGGAAGAAGGCCTACCAAACATCCTTCATGTACTATTGTATTTTTCCTATATTTTAGCATAAATCTTCCAACCTGACTTTAAGAAAGAGAATGTGCATGTACTGTTTAGGCAAGAGGTATTGTTCCTCTTTAACTTATATTTCATCAATAAAGTTCACAGCTGGATGTCCATAAATTTCAATATCTGGGTGTCCTTCAAATTATCTTCAACAATTTAGTATATACCTACATCGTTATTCATTTATGTAATTCCAAATCTCCAAGTGCCTATGAGCTTTACATGAAATGTTGATACCAAAGTTTGAAAGTAGCAGTAGCTGCTTTTATGTAGTTGAATATATGAACTCAATTATAATTTTCTCGTAGGCCTTCATCATTAGTTGTGAGGGTACCAATAAGCTTTAGGGATTCTTCTCTCAGATTCCTCTTACTGTTGCCATGTTACCATGTTTTCCTGTGTATGTTGTCAGATGATCTCAAGTCAACACAAGTTCAGCTGCAGAGACCATTCTACTTGCTGCACTTCGAGACTGAGATTGATGAGGTGAGTGATCTCTTTATTTCTTCTCTGACATGATTTTTGGCTAATTTGTCCTTTAGAGGGGCCAACAGGAGCCATTTTTTCATTTTGTTTTCCAGGCACCACTTGGGTACGTACATCAACAAACCATTGCTTCTGCCAACTTTTTATTGATTCGTGCATGATGACAGAGTGGCCGTCATTCCAAAGCTTTCCCCTTCTTCATGGTGGATTTCTCAACAGGTAACGAAATCAACTCATGCGTCTCCTGTTCCATGGTGGATTTGGCAACAAAAAACTAATAGGGTTTGCATTGCCTGCAACCCAACACATACAAGCTCATGAATTCGCTGATCAGCAAAATAACATGAGAAAACAAACCAAGTATGTTAGCACGATTTTGCAATAATACAATCAAATATAATATTAGAGATTCACAGGCCATCATCGGTATCTTCACAATCCAATCATCAAAACATTGCAAAACGCTTGGTGAAACCATCAAGAAGCTATTGGTAACTTATCTCATTCTCTCCCAGTTAGAAGTATTCTCTCCTCTGATTCCAGTCTTCGGTATATGCACTCTAAATGGTTGTGAAACTCGCAACGTAGGCCTTGCAATTCCTTGGCTCTTTCGTATTCTTTGGTTCCCTTGTACGCCAACTTCAATTTGCTCGAGTCTTGTTCAACTCTGTTTGACCTTTTGACCTGTGCTAAAAGAGCTACCATTTCAAAACCTAGACATAGTTACCATATTCTCAACATAGTAGAAAGCAAACTTTCAAAGTCTAACAGTTGAATTTGCATCATCTTGATGCATCAAAGTTCATTTTCACGATCGCAAATCACATATCCACTTCAAGTTTACAATTTTTAGGACAGTGTCATGGTATAGGCCATTAAATTTGTTTATATCTGGAGTCATCAAAAGAGACCACACCTTTGATGGTCATTGGAATGATGAGTTCAGTGTCACATTATGCATGAGCGTGACGCGAGAGTCATATGTCGTGCACAACATTAGCTCAGTTCAATAGACCTAAAGCATAAGGAACGATGTTAAATCGACATTAAACCATAAAACTGACCTCATATCTCGGCATTGTGCCTTCAAATTTTCGACACCAATCATCTCTGACAAACCAGGGTCTACAAAAAACCAGAAAAAGATCGATCAGAAACATGACTTTGTTTTGTTCAAAGGCCATAGATTTAAACGCCAATAACATAAAACATGAGACCTGAACATAAAAACTCTCACCAATTTAATACAAACAAAACAGCTTAGATAGTTGGGTTGTGAAGCACCAAACATGTAGAATAGATAGCTTAGGTCATTAAAATTTACGATATCAGCATCAGACTGTTAACAGAACAGTCAACTCACAAATCCTTAGAAATCATGTTAAAGATATATTTACACCATAAGCAAAGCATGAAAAATAAGACAAAACTTCTAGTCTGCAAGAACATTATACAAAAAGAAGATGGCTTCTCACCTTCCCCTGGAGGAGACCACAATGTGAGCAGGATCAAGTAGAAAGTCAAGTAATTTCTTGGCATCTTTCTCAGTCTTTAAGAGGACCATTCCACTACAAGACATCACTGGTAAAACACTATAAGATAGCTCTACTTGAGAGGACAAGGATGTCTGTTCATATATGAAATCATTCATAGTGATCGGTGATAGATCTTTCTCAAGATTATCAATCCAGAAAGCATAATAGTTTTTCTCTCCAAACACCGGCTTAAGTGGAGATCTTTCCGGATCGATCGCCTGCTTTGAAGTCTTGTCATTTCCATCGAACCTATTTCTTGCAATATCCAGGAAATGGTCCAGTGTTGGGTTCTGTGGCCATTTCTGCTCCATAATGCATATATCTTGCACATTAATTGGTGTACTTTCTCCAGCTAAAGGGCCATGCTTCCAGAGGACTTCAAATGTGCAGTTGCAGATGGCTTCACCATTAACTGATCTGTGCTTTGAACGCCTGACCTGCCATTTGAGCATACAAATAAATATATATTTCATGAATTATTCATAGTTGCACATCCAAATAGCAAACAAGAAATTTAACATATGGTTTTTAGAAGCTCAATAATGCATGAAGCACTCAATTCAAATAAATGCGTACATAGACTGCGAGAGCAGGAGAGGGAAGGAGGAAGCGGGAGAGGTTTCCAGGGAGCTTAAGGAAAGAGAATGAGAAGACAGCTGACTGATAAATACTGTCCGAGCGTTCTTCTTTCTATGCGTCCAATTCAAATAAATGGCAGTTTTGTTCTTTTAGGAATAGAAGGATGAAAACAAGCTTCCAACAAAGCGCATGAAAGCGCATAGAAACAAACAAACAAACTACATTGCCGAAGTTTAAATTCAAGAAACAAAAAGGACGAACTCACACCAATCCACTGTTTGAGGCGTTTCTTACAGGAATCGAACAGACCAGACATTTGGCAGGGCAACAAATCCTAATAAAGAAAGATCATTACCACCAAATTAGCAGGATCACGAGAACCAACGAGCAACATGCCGAATCTGCGTGAAAAAAAGAGAGCAAAAAACGTTCTCCGGAGCTAAATCCCCCCCAAAAACCAACCTCGACATGCAACATTGCGAGTTCAAGAAGCAAAAAACCATTCTTTGATGCAATAATAAGGATTCCGGGATCGAAATTTGCAAAACCGTTTAAGAACACGAATTACCAACAAGAGATTTTTGCTCGATTACATAACAAAGAACAAGGAATGCGGCTGCGATTCCCCACTCAGAGAAGAAAGGGGAACGCAAATAAGACAGGAATCGAGATGAGAAATCGGGATTGAAGAGGCACGTACGGACTCGACGACGGCGTCGTAGAACCGGACATCGCGGTCGCCGAAGGTGTGGGAGGCGCAGAACTCCGTGCCCTCGACCACCATCCGGCACTCCTCGTCCTGGAGCTGGACCGACGTGGGCCGGAACCTCCCCGCGAACTCCTCCAACTCCCTCAGGCTCGCGAACCGATCGGCGGGGTACAGCTCGTCGAACGCCCCGGAGAAGTTGCAGTACATCACGCGGAGGGCCGCCTCCCCCTCCACGTCCTCCACCACCGCGAGCCGCACCTCGTACCAGGCGTCATCCCCCGGCGCCCGGAAGTCCAGGTTCGGCGGAGCCGGCGCCGCCTCGGACGGCCTCTTTCGAGCCATCGCCGCCTGAGGCGCGAGGTGAAGCGACGTCTGGGGGGACTATTTGTAGTTTCTTTCGGTCGGACGGAGTTTACGATACTCAAAACTTTCTCACCATACGTGGCATCCTCACGGACACTCCGTCTCATCTATTGGACCCACATGCGAACTAGACCCACAAGCACGGACACCTCACTGTGGCCGGGTACAAAACGGGGAACTCCATTACATTCCGATGTCATTTCTTCGTCCTCTTCGTCCCCACTCATCAAACCCCAATCCCCATTTCCTTCCTCCCTCACAAATTCTAGTCCTGAAACCTCAATCCACAACGGATGTGGCTTGCGGGCTGACGATGGACGCAAAGATCGCAACTTTTTGAGCAAGTGTGCGCGTCGAAGCGGTCGGAGCGCAGTCCACATGAGGTCATTTCGTCGAACGCATCCTCGGCGTGTTAGTTGAGCCGGCAATGGTCCCTTTGTTTCAGCGACGACTTTAAATTCTAATTTAATTGAATTTAGTTTAGTTTCAATAAAAATATTTTTAATTCCATAATCTCAATTTAGATTATGAAATTAAAAGTATTTTTAATGCAATACTTTTTTAAAATACCTTGCAAGTGTTAGGATATCTTTTAATAAGATTTGAATGGATATATGTCAGTGTTTTTTTATTTTATTTTTAATTTATGGGTAGTGTGTTATTTTCTATTTTCTCTATTTTTTTATAAAATTTTTAAGAACTTGTTAAAATATCCAAAAAATTTAGAGATGTCTTTGAATTTGATCGAGATGGATATATGTCAGTATTTTTTTATTTAAAAAAATTATTTGATATTTTTAGAATTATTTCGCTCATGCACATTGTACCATTTTTATTTTTTAATTTTTTTAAATTTTTTACAAAAATATCATGTACTTATGTAAGTTTTTTGACATTTGATTTTCTAAATAGGTCCTATACACCTTCTAAAAATTCGACTATAAAAAAAAAATACTAATATGCGATGCATTGTTTTTAACCAAAATTTAAAAATAGTACATTTAGAACTTATTAAAATATCCTAAAGTTTTTGAATACCTATTAATGGGATCCAAATGGACATATGTCATTATTTTTTATTTTAATTTATTTTATTATTTTCAAAATTATTTAAATCTTATATAGTGTGCCATTTTATAATTTTTAAATATTTTTTCAAATTTTCTTAAAAGTTTTTAATATTTGATGTTCTAATTATCTCCTAAATGCCTAATAAAAATTTGACCATTAGAAAAGGTTTACTAATATGCAATGCACTATTTTTAGTCAAAATAGAAAAATAATGCATCTAAGACTTATCAAATTATCTTCAAAGTTTTAGGATACTTTTGAATTTGATCCGGATGGATATATATCAAAGTTTTTTTCTATTTGAAATTTTTTTAATATGTTAATATTTTTAAAATTTTAAATATTTTTTAAATTTTCAAAAAAATATCATGCACTCCTATAATCTTTTTTTAATATTTGACCTTCTAATTAGGTGCAAACACTTGGTAAACATTTGGCTATAAAAAAGTTATACTAATATGTGGAATACTATTTTAGCCAAAATCCAAAGATAATGAATGCATTGCATAACAGGACATATGTCAGTGTTATTATTATTATTATTATTATTATTATTATTATTATTATTATTATTATTATAGAGATTTAAATTTTTTTAGAATTATTCATATCATACATAGTGTGTCATTTTTAAAATTTTAAATACTTTTTATTTTTTTTAAATATCCTGCATTCATGCAATAATTTTTAACATTTGACCTTCTAGTTAGGTCCCAAACACCTACTAAAAATTTATCCATAAATTTTTTTTACTAATATGTGATATATTATTTTTTGGTAAAAGTTAATGAACAGTAATAGAGTTATATGCAATATTTTATGCAGTAGGTTTACATGAAAAAACAATATAAAACCCATGATACATGTAATATTTCTTGACATGCTCATAGATTTAATAATAATAAATATTAAATAAGGAAAAATGCTTTAAATACCATACTATTTATGAAAGCCCGTGTGTGTGTGTGAATATATATATATATATATATATATATATATATATATAAAACTATTAAATGATCGAACAGTAACAAAGATAATTTAAGTACTACAAAATTCATGAATACACAATATATACATATTTTATTCTTATCTAAATAATTATTAAATGATCGATCATATACTTATATGATGTTTTTTATATTCCTAATTCAAGAAGAAAATAAAAAACAGGAAGAACAAAGAAGAAGACCGACAAAAAAGAGAGAAAAAGTGAGAAAAGATTTTTTTTTTTTTTTTGGCTTCTTCATCGATAACATTATCAATTCTAAGGACAGTAATACCACCATATACTGTAGCAGCCACTTTGTAGATTTTCTTAACCAAAAAAATAATTAAGCCAGCACTAACCATTTCAATCTGAATCGGTCAATAAAATCTTACTAAACTGGCGATCCAAACCTACTACTATTATTTTGGATAGAAAAACTTTAGTCTTAGCTATCCAAGGTTAAATAGGTAAAATAATTAGGAATATTGTAAGGGAAAAGGCCAAAGTTATAAACTTTTTTCGAGCATTCGTCCAAAAATATATTTAATTTTAAATATATTCAATTTTGTATAAGGTTGAATATAAACCATGGGAGTTTGTAACATTACCGTAATCTATCAAACGTATTTAAGATAAAATATAAAATAAATACCTGAATTAATATTTTGAAAGTAAAATCTTATTATGATTAATTTTGGTCATGATGTGATAAAATTGATATGATCTAACGAGATTGGGTTGGCAATTTTGCTCAAGAAGAGTAGATTGAGCATTTTTATCTGATTATAGTGATTTAGACTTTTTTTTTTTTTGGTCTAACGAGAGTGGATCAAATAATTTTTACTCGATAAGAGTGTGGGTCAAAATTTTTTGCTCGATTTGAGTGGGTCCAACTTTTTTTTTTTTTTTTTGTGTTTTTGGCTAACTGAAGAAACCTCTATAAGTGTGTTTAAAATAATATTCGTAGTGGTCTTTTGAATGTATGGCAAACTTGAATAAGAAATTGACATGAGCATGCAATCATCCTGTGATCCCTTAAAGATATGATGAATTTAAGGATATAAATATCTTAAAAGGATGTGGATAAACTGGCTAGAGATAATGTAATTGATTTTAAGATGTAAATTTTTTTAAAGATATTATTAACTTTGATCATCTTGAAGGATGTGATCATTTTGAAGATATGATTGACTTAATCATATAACCGTCTTGAAGGATGTAATTAATTTACGAATATAACTAGATGTAATCATTTTGAAGACACTATCAACTTGAGGATCTATATCTTAAAGGATAATATTTAATTAACATGAGAGTACGATGATCTTTATGAGATAACTAACTTGAGATTGGTTGTCGCGAGCGAGAATATAAGAGTGTTTTTTATAAAGAACTTTGGTATGATATTTGGTCTTCGACGTATAATACCTTACGGAAACAAAAGCTAAGGTCAAGAAGGTCATTTGTCTATGTGTCGCTTCTTAGTATTGTTCTTTTGTTTTTTTGACATGAAGGCTTCGATATTCTTAAGAGTATTATTCCTAAGGCTTCAATGTGCTGCTTCGTAGTATTGTTCCTTTTATTTTTTGACATGAAGGCTT
Organism: Musa acuminata AAA Group; assembly: GCF_036884655.1. NCBI lineage: Eukaryota > Viridiplantae > Streptophyta > Magnoliopsida > Zingiberales > Musaceae > Musa > Musa acuminata. The sequence goes on from NC_088349.1 coordinate 8,404,795, forward strand.
CAATATTCTTAGAGTATCGTTTCACTATTTGGGATAAGTTATGACCTGACGTCGTTGATGGAAGTATAGAGTAGCACGTGGATCAACTACATATCAAGTCTCATTATTACACCTCATGATATAGCAAAGAATTTATTCTTGCCTTAATCGGATGGCCAATAAAGTTGAAGCTCCAACTCTTTCATAAATTACCCAAAGGTCAAAGGAAGATAAAAAGTGCTACTCTCTAGCATTCCCTCGTAGAGTGAGTTATTAGGAAAGTAGAGACATTAGAATGTTGATATTGACATTGGCGTGCAAGACTATTTGCACCCTAAAGGTAGGTAGCCTTATGCTTGATAAAAATAATGCATCTCTTTTTATAGAAAATGCTATATGTTTTACTCTAAATATCTTGTGTCAATATGTTTAACGTTAGTGCAAAAGACTACACACCCAGAGTACATCCTCTGAAAATTCTTTGATGATCAAGTCGATTTCAATCCGTTACAGATGAAAAACAAATCTATAGAAAATTTAAATTTTTGAAAAAAAAATGTTTAGAAGGTTCAAAATGAAAACACACTTACAAAAATTACTCTATGTAATATTAATCTTTATTAAAGTTACGCCAATGGGAGGGACATGTTAATCGATGATACATCATATCCAGATATAAGATCAGGTCCTCAACACAATTTTAATGCTTCCATTACAAAATTGAAATATGCCACTAGTAGGTTTAAGTTACAACTTCAAGAGCCTGACTAGCGAGAGGTTCTTTAGATACTCTCGAGTCAATTATATTACTTATGATCTCCAGCTTCTTCCCTTCTTTACATGGATGAAAATTTTTCGAGCCGTAATTAGGCTACTCAACTTCCTCGGCGCTAAGCCTGCGTCGAGAGATTGCAAGAACTTGCTTCTATACCCCAATGTAACTTGGGTTCAAGACATTAAAACTATGGCTTGTTCACCCGGTGATCAGCTAGCTCAGACTTCTGCGACGCAGCAGAGAGGATGGAGATAATATTTGAACAGAACAGCTTTACGCAATGTTGATCTTGAGACCACTCAAGGAGCGGCTGAGCCCGTTCCGATCCCCAATTTTATGGAGCTGTGACTCGATGGCCGTCTTAACGATGTTGACTCCTTTGGGGTCGGGTTCAGGCACATCTACGTGAAAACACCCTTGTTTCAGTGGTGCAGCAATTTCTCGACCCAGTGCTTGCTGCTTAATGTAGCTGTAGAGCTGTTGGTGGAAGTGATGGTCGAAGGAGAAGCAGTTATCAGATCCTGAAGATGAGTGCTGAGACGACCCAGAGCCTTCTCTTTTACAGAAATGGGGAAGAGATGCGTAGTCCATTATCTACATTAACCAATCGACAAGAGCTGTCAGTATGAATGGCACAAAACTTTGAAATGCATACCATTTCATCTGGAAAAAAAAGAAAAAAAACTACTCTGATATGTGGGCAAACAGATGGTAAGAAAAATACTTGAGTTGATTACTAAAGGATAAAACACAAGTTACAGATAGAAAGAAGGAAACAGAAGTTGCTTAACTCTTTCCACTTTGTAGCGAGGATCTCTATCATGGAATAGAAAGTAAATTCAAGAAAAAACTTGTTTAGTTGCTTCATATTTTGGTGCATTACAATGGTCAGGAGGCAAAAACAAGAACCTTGTAGGTTCCTAGTGTCCAAAAAAAAGCAACAAGAGGAGAATATATGAGCATTCAGAAGTTAGAATACTTTTCCTAAATATTCAATTTACCGCATAACCCACAGATACACACATTATACGATATATCAGCTGTTAGATTAAAAGATCTCAATTTTTCTTACCTTCAATAACTCATCTCTGCCACAACCTTGCAGTATCTGCACTTTCCTTCTTGTTCTCTCTTGCAAGAGAGGCTTCACAACCTAGTTATGCCAGAAATCCAATTATTCATAAAGTTCATATGCTTATCAAACAGAAAAAATTATAAATAGATAATATTTGATGATTATGATTACCTTCCAACATGCAGAAAATATACATGGAGCATTCACAATATAATAAGTCTCTGTCTTCTCTGGATAGTTTAGGTCATCAATGGTTGATATGATGGTTAATAACTGCATACAATAATTAAACCAAGTAAGACGGAACGTATTTAGTGAATTAATCAAGTAACCTGCTTTAGAGAGGTCTCAGCAAGAAAAAAAAAATCCAAAAAAGAGTAGGTGGATTAACTTTTGAACTTCTATAGATTATCTTCAATAGATAATCTCAACATAACCAATAATATAAATCTTTGCTTATCTTCAATATATTTGAGATATTGCAATTTGCAATACAAATCACATGCCATTGTTCATGCAACAACTTAAATAGTGATAGGTTCAATATCATATAACTATATGCATCAAGAATAGATGTCCAGAAAAGTTGATGTGAATCAATAAATAAAACTTACAAAGAAAATACCTTTATTTGGCACAATGCTGAAAGCTTTAGACCAGTCATATCCAAAACTTTCACACATGTGGCTACATGTCGCCCACATTTCTTGGTTGAAGCAGGCTGCAAGGAAAAAAAATGTAAACAATAAGGAAACAGCTCATCTTTGATTGATTGAAGGTAGTGAACTGTTGAAATTATAGCTCACCAAGATTACATGATCCCGGTATTCATTCATTTGAATATGTGACTGCACATAATAGTTAACCTATATTTAAGTGATACCCACAAAATTAGAATGAATAGAGAAAGATTCATTGTTATGAATTTCTTGAAAAAATAGATAAATAGAAATATTAGAAAAAGATTCAGCTGCTATAAATTACATACATAACTATGCAAATTTGCATGTGCATATATTGAGCAAAAATTATCATCCTCTAGCAAGACAGAAAGTAAGTATTATATTTACTTAATACTCACCAATCAACATGTGTAGCAAGTATGCGTTTCTAGAGTTTCTAATATGGCATACATTGACTGGCCCCAAACTAACAGTAATTAAGATAAGCATAGGCACTATTTCTATCAAGGTTTCAATCCACTGTACCAATATAGGTTCAGTATGTACTGGCATACTGACACATGATACACCAAAGAGAATGTGTGTGTGCGTGTAAGTGAGAGAGAGAGAGAGAGAGAGAAGAGGGGAGGAGGAGGATTGTTGACAGTCAACAGCAGAAATGGTTGTCTATGTACCCATCTGATTGGTTTTCCAAACCTTAGTTTCCGTTACATGGCTACTCATTTAACACACTTTAGTCTGTGTTTTGGCCATAATATCACCATATTTCACCTAGAAGTAAGAGTACCAATGGTATCATCCATTATTGATTGGTCCAAGGAATGTCCTGGCCTATATAAGCTTATACCAGTCGATATTTAATTTTTCAGTTTTTTTATGGTGAGACCAGGTGATTTGAGTTAGCATACAATCAGGTATACCAATACCATATTGATCCAACTGGTTATCAAACTCAGTATATGACTGACATTTAAATATTTGATGTCAGAAGGGTTCTGTATTTCTCCACATTTAATCTCCCTATTTGGTTTACTTAAATCATCTAAGTAGTATGCATAAATGCCTCGTATATACATGAAAAATCACAAGGATATAATCCACATATGAGTTATATATATGGTGGACAAGAAATAATCTCTTAGGTTAGTTCAGCTATCCCTTCTTATCTTTTCAATCCTCTCCCGATTGCTCTCCTCCATGGCCAAGCAATACAATGGTAGGACCAGGTCTTAGTTTGATCTAAACAACATGCAAACATCAAATTTTCAGGACAATGATGATGTTGAGGACAACAACAAGCTATAATGTCACGGTTATTTGGAATCAGATAAATAAATATTTTCCCTACAAAAGAATTTTGAAGATATGGAGAAGAACAAATGATCAACTAAGAGATCCCTGCATCTGCCAGTCTTATTTGAACATTTAGCAGCCGTTAATCTAGAGATTGATATATAAAAAAGAATATTACAGAACTTACTGATGCTTTGTCGTATGTGCTCAAGCCAACACCAATAGCAAAAACAGGGTGACCCTACTCAAGAGGAAGATAATAGAAGAATTAGATAGCAATCAAGCTAGAGTATCTACATAACAATGATATATTACTCACAATGCCTAAAATGATGTCAGCACAAATTAACAAGACAACAAAAATATATTTCTGTGTACCATACTTTTTTACATGCTTACATAATAATGATTTATAGGGAAATGCAATTTCCAACATGTTTAATAAGATTCATAGGATGAAGGCATTATGCACTTATCGAACAAGAGAGCTTATTCAAGGGCAAAATACACATAAACTGATATAATATATAGGTATTGGTTGGTTTCAAGGTTCAGCAAAAGCTGCATTTGTACAGTGAAATACACTTGACAATGTTACAACAATCATTGAGACAGGACCAGGTCTTAACTAGAAAATAGGTACTATAAAGCAGATAGCAGAATAAGAACCAAATGAAGAAAGAAACTCCTTTGTAAGCCTTACATCCTTTGTGTATCCTGACAATCCTACAAGTTGTGAATCACGAATTCCTCTATACAAGTCAGCTGGAATTATAGGTTTCTGCATGGAGACAAGAAGCCATTAGAAAACAATAAACAGCGTAGTTAGATTTAATGAAGTTGGCACTTTTAAGTCCTCTGGTGAAAAAGTTAACTTGCAACATTTTATGGTTCTTATTGAGCTTACAAAATTGTTACATAAGAGTCCGGAAAGTATGAAAAAGTTGTAACAAGCATGCTTATTATCTCGCTCTAATAATATTTTTAGCAGCTTTATATTTTTTCATACTTTTCCTTGTTCCTTATCAAGAAAATTTATTTTTTGCCAATCAAATATATGAGCTTATAAAAGAATGAATTCGTGTCAACACTAATTGGTGGTTCTTCTTGCTAGTTCTAAAGGGCGAAATGGACTTGTATCTAGAGACAGAAAATAAATATGTATTAGCAAAAGTTTATCTTAAATCATATGCTGCTATGTCACAGAGGATATATTGGAAACCAAAAATTAGGTTGACCAAAAAAATACTACAATATTTTTGAGAAACTCACAGCCAATATCTCGTCAATACAATTTTGTATCCTCCAATTTAAGCAATCCAACAGCTGCAAAAGACAGATAACTAAAAATTCAGAATAAACAATGTGGAATTTCCTCATGCACTAAAAACAGAAACAATTACAAGTAGCCAATATACAGAATACCATCTTATGTGCATTAGGAATACTCCACTCTCTAGCTTTAAGAAAGCGCACCAATGTTTCAGTTGGATACCCCTGGTGGATATTCTGCAAATCAACAAGATAGCACATAATGGGGCATAATACACAAAATTAACTAAAGAAGCATTTTTATCATTGTAAGGGCTGCAGCAGAGCAGAACCACAAAGAAAAGAGCCAAAAGAGGTCATACATCAAATAAAAAATTGAAGAATGGAAGAGGATGTTCTGAGATGTAATATCATTCTCCAAAGTACAAAAAAAAGGTCATTTATTGTGATGTTCCATCAGTGGCTACTTACAATCTAGAGCTAAGTTAGCTAACTGTAATTATCGGCTCAGAATTGCTTCTACGATTTTGATTATCTAACCTTCTTCGTGTGAAACATGTGATGTAATTGAACTTGAAGGACACTGCGAGAAAGAATGCTGACAGATCAAGATAAAAAAATGTGCCATTTATGGAGTTAGAAGGAGAAGTTTCTAAATATTCAGGTAGGAAGTGATATATGATGCATCAACAGGATAGACAAATTGCACCTTTTATCTAAGTAAAAGTTACTAAATATTCAGGTAAGAAGATGAACTGATATATGATGCATCAACAGGATAGACAAAATGCACACCAGTATCCATAAAAAACTATGGTGGATCATACTCTCCGAGTCCTCTTAAAAAATTACAGAATGTTCAGTAGTATATTGGGGGAGGCACTGAACTAATAGAAGTTCAGCCCTAGTCAGATGAGTTCGTATGAATACAGAAACTACCATTTTGCAATAAAATTCTTTTGCCATGATTACCCACAATGACTTTATAATGTAATTGCAACCCATACTCCATTTGATGTAAAATAAGATGACAAAGATGTCCATGGAGTAGCCTTATGAGTAATTGAGGTCACTTTTACCCTAAGACTAACATCGGAGTGAAGAATCTAGACTGTGTACCATTTTCAAGCAATGACGCTGATTCAAAAGGGGGCACTCGACTGATCGAAGAATAAATCAAAACCTCTTATCTCAGCACAAATCAAGAGACCTTCTACCCGAAAGATCTCACCGACAGTCAAAACCAGTTTGCATCATACTCAAAGAACCCAAAAGAAGAGAATGAAGAGCTCAGTTCTCAGCACGACTTTCCCAGTCCACAAGGCAAAAACCTCCACCAAAATTTAACAATACTGTCATCACTCAACTCATAGATCCAACACAGTGTCCACACAGATCTACCATGTCGCAGAGGACAAACCTGAAACGCAGCCTTCAACGACTCGTCCACTGCAAAATTCCAACCAGAGAACGTCAATACGTAACACACCGAACCCAAACACCCATAACTAAACGAAAGAAACGAAACGGACAGCATCGGGGAGGAAAGGCGCGGACCTTCGGCCACGAGCGCAGAGAACTGCTTGATCGCATCCTGGGAGGCGATCCCCATCGTCCCCGGGGCGGATCGTGAGGGGACGAAAGTGGCACTTGGTCTATGATTAGGGATTTCGAGTGGATGCTGCAAAGGAGAAGAAGAAGAAGAAGAGGAAGAGCGGCTTCCTCCTCGTTTAACGCTCATCTCGTTCTATGCAACACATTTATAGATCGAGAAAGCGAGCGAGAGGGATTTTAAATTGGAATGGTGTAATCGATTTAAATTGTATTATTTTATTCGAAGGTTTTTTTAATTTGGTTGCAATTGGGAATATCATTTATCAAATAGATTAAATATTAAGAAAAAGGAGACTTAGGGATTGCAGCGCAATCGAAGTGATCGGTGAGATTGGACTCGATCAAATTGGGGTTGGATTGTGCCGATTCAAAGGTTGGACTCGAATTCAAGGTTTTGGGATTTGGTTGCTGTTTTGCAGATTGGCCCCTGTGGATTTAATATTTGGAAACAGGGGCTTGGGGTGTTGCTGTGCAATCAAAGTGGCTGGTGAGATTAGTCTCAAATTGGACCAAATTGTGATTGGATTGTGCCAATTCAAAGTTTGGTCAGCCAATAAAGAGGAAGATTCAATCAAACTTATAAATACTTTCAAGATTTGATAATAGTGTGTTATTATAAATTTCAAAACCCTAAAAAATGAGTGTGTCACCTTCATTAAAATGCATCCACAAAAGTCATTAACCACTTCTAATCATGATTAGTGTTTGTTTAATCAAATAAGATAATATATATTATTTTTAAATATTTTGGTATTACTATTTTTTTGGTTTATATATGTAAGTTTATAGGATTCGAATTAATATGTATGTGCTAATCTTAATTCAGAGGGATAACTATGGAAATCACTCACTTATTTAAAATTTATTGTTAAAATTTATCTTAACTCAGTGACCAATTAATGGAATTATTTCCAAAGTAGAATATCACTATTATAAATTTTATAACACACGCACACACACATACAAAATAAAATTTGTTAACCAATACTAATTATGATTAACATTAATTTAAGCTGGCAATATATATTTTTTATATTTTTAATTTTTTAACTTTATCTTTGCTTTCTTAAAGGTATTAACTATAATAAAATTTACAGATTCTCGTGTGGTAGATATAGAAAAACGACACTTAGCAAGAGCTAAAGAGTTTTATTGTTGTATGAATCACACATAGTTTAGTAAGGATTATACTTTTAAAAGTTATATTGAGATCCATATATTTATGAAAGTAAAATATTTAACTATGTTTTTTTTTAACGAAAATATTATAAGATTTATTACTGAGTATATATTGATTCCACCTAATTTTAATTTATTATTAAGTATGTGCGATATTTTCGTTAGTACAATCGATAGTACGAGAAAAAATGAGATTAAATATTTTACTTTCATAAGTATAGAGATCCTAATATAATTTTAAAAAATATAGATATTAGAATATTAAAGGTAAAGATAATTTATAAATAATTCGTTTATTATGGTCAGAGAAAAGTTTAGTGAAAAATTGGAGAGAGAGAAAAATGCAAAGGTATAAACATTCCGATGAATGCCGAGGAAATAACAGAAGTGACTACATTTTCTCAGCCACAAGCAATTGTGAGGCACATGAGACTCTTCTTTTGTATGTAGGAGATGGAAGTTGGGAGTCACAAAAGGCTTTAGCCTTCTTCTTAATCATTAGGAGACCAAAAGGATCCAACCACAACTTGTGGTGGCATTTGCATGTTCTCTAGAAGAGCATAAAGGAAATGATTTCCATTTCTTTTCTTTCTAAGGTGAATTTTCTTTTCTTTTTTTTTGGCAAGTATAAGTAATCTAACACGTAGACAAGCCTTTGATATCGATATCTTATCATCAATAATCAAAATATTATCTAGTTAGCATCTTTAAAGTTGACTTATTAAAAAAACATTGAAGATCGAAGACTATGGAAAACTAAATAAATACAAGATATAATGGGTGGCTTTATGATGATGAAGTCAAATAAAATGGCAGCTTTAATTGAACTTTAGACTTGTTCATGTATAAATAAATTAGGGTGCACTAATGGATTATAATATCAACAACAAAGACTCAATAATAATAAAAATAAAGTATAGATTCTGTTTCGTGGATTGACAAGCTTTCGACAAGGGGAATAGTTGACATCAGCTTTGCGCATCCATCAAAGTCAAATGACTCGGCCTTCATGGTTGTAGGAATATGCTTTTATATCATCAAAAATAGGTCAACATTATTATTATTATTATTATTATTATTATTATTATTATTATTATTATTGCGTGATCCAGTGATTTGCATGGTAGGTATTTAATTAATTTTTTTTCTCTTTTGTAAAAAGACATAATTTTACATGAACAGTAGCTCAAAAGGACATATTTCTGTATATTATATATAGTGAATTATTAAGTAGAATTGTTTCTCTCTCGTTATCATCATCCAATAACTCAAAATCTGTATATATATATATATATTTCTTATATTTTTCGACTACTTATTAAGGAGACTCACATTTTGATCAGCTAGATTTCGGAGGAATAATATTATTAGGAAGAGAAAGGTTACGTTCTTTGAGGGAAAAGAAAATTGGTGTGGCTAACCACAAATTTGGATTATGAAGAAAATTTAGTATAAAATTTTATTTGATGATACTTGTATTTATTATTTTTATTGTATTAATTAATTATTTTTCTTTTTTTAAAAGAAAGAAATACATTAAATATTAACTGAAGTTTAAAAAAAATGAAGAAAAAAAAATCATTTGACTAAGATTAAAAGAAAAAATTATAGTGCAAATTGTATGTGGAATAAATCATGTCAGGCCCCAGCAAGTATGGCAGTCAATCATTTTTTTTAATGAATCAATTGGACCAACAAAAATACATTATGCATGTCTTAGGAAGAGGCATACATGCCATGTCATTGTTCTCTACTTAAAAAGCATAAAATAAGGTTCCATCAGAGAGGGCATGAACAGGTTTCACTCTTCTCCTAAACTTCAACGCACAAAGAAGACAAAAGGAAATGGATAAAGATTCTGCAATGGCATCCGGTAAAGCCGGAATGTGATTCTGGAAATGGAATTCAGCAATCCGATGAAAATAATAGACAGAATAATGTGTTGTTCTTTATTCTTTAACATTACCTGAAACAAAGTTTTGTTAGTGACAGAACAATTTTAAAGACTAAAAAAAACTTTTAGTTAGTGAAAATTACTTCAATTAAAATAGACATACTCCACAACAACGAAAGGAACCAAAAAATGTTGCACGTTTCCACCCCTCAGAACAGATGCAGAGTTCCTGTCGTCGGGTGCCTTATTCTAAAACATGTGAACTCAATTCTGTTCAAGAACAATGTCTTAAGATCAGTATCAGATAAATGATGCTGCCATATGGAGAATAAACTCAGTGAGGCTTGATGGCCCTCTTCTGCCTGACAGTAGTACATCAAATCAATGGAGGTTCCAAACAAAAGACTGGAAACCAATTACTTCGTATAAAGTTGATATGGTTCCTTTAGTAGGATTATATGCTGACAACAGGGTAATATGTGATTTAAACTTGTCAGTGGTGCAAACTCTAATCATCTAATGACGCTCATCATCATCACTATAAATAATTTAATCATATTTTGGGATGACTCACCCGGGATTTATTATATCCCTCGAGTTGCTGTAAGGTGCCTATTAAGAAAAGAAAAATTCAGGATTAGTACGTCATGATAAATATTTTCACTCAAATGCTAAGCAAGATGGAACTTTTGTGTTTTCCAACTTTCCACTTTTGTAGTTGAATAAGAGCAAATCTTCAATTAAATTCTTATGGCATATTTACCTGTGACATCACATGAAATAATGCTGTACCCAAGCATCTCAGTTTATTCTTCGTTGCATTTTCTGCATGACTCTAGCATGATGATGCAAAACATTCTTCGTTTCCCTCGAGATGATGCAAAGAAAATGCTACAAAGCAGTACACTGATGCAGATGCTTGTCTCGGCCAGTGAGTGACATAGCTAAGCACTTTGAAAAGAACACTTGTTCAAATGTATATTGCAATGCTACGTCAAAAGAAAAAGAAAAAGCAACGCAGGCCACTAGAAAATATACAAATTTTGACTCCAATAAACTCTCATCCTATAGTCCGACCATGATGAGCAGAACCTTGTGCCCAGTCCTCGTCTCCATTGCCAAAGTTTCTTCTTTCAAATTAATACTGCACATATAAATCCAGAGACTACAGAGCAATCACTCAGTTCATTGAACTAAAGATTTACTTCTACAATATATCAAGGTTACAGAAGTAAAACTAAGTTTCCCTAAATATAATTTTAGCACAATTGTTACATTTCTCAGTTCTCCAGGAGAACATACATGTACTAAGAGAGTTCAGATATCACCCGGTCGCATTTGTCTTCCAATATTTTCACAGCTTCAATGAATAGCTCTTCTGGTGATAAAGCCCCAGTGGATTCGATAGTAACTGCAGACAATCAAGAAAGATACATTAGATCAAATAACCCAGAAATTAAAAGAATATAATCTTGAAAATAGTTGCAGTGCTTACAGATAAAGTGATCTTTAACGCGTCTTAGTTCCACAAGTTCTTCATTTACCCCCCGAATGCATTCTCTGCACAGTGTACAGGCACGCGGGTTCGCTACCACTGCCTTCTTTCCACCTGCTGTGAGGCCAAAACATACAACCAGATGAAGAGAAAACACAGAAAACATGTAAGGAAAAAAAAAACTTGTACAATATCTTGATTCTATGAAGGATAACAGAATTGGGTATAAAAGATGAAATGGATGAATAAAAGATATTAAAGATTGGCAAGTTCACTTGGATATGTCCATGGAAACCTAACAGATCCATTCTGCACTTTAGTCAAGCATGATGGTGGCATCAAGTTCCTGCATAAGAGGACTTGGTAGCCAGTGAACTTTCTGCTGTTGAATGATATGATGATGTCAGAGCACTTGAGTATGTATCAAAAACTAGGTTTTTTTCTCCACCAAAGATCATAATTAGAATACATGATAACTACAGCAGACCAAGTATCTTTGCAATCAAGGGAATATGAAGAGAGAGCTACACTCTTGAGTCAGAGGAATAGAGACTCCCATAAACCAAGTGCAAAATTGAGAGTGGACTAATAAAGGTTACGTATTTCAAATTTTAAAAATCAACTGCTTGGTTAAGAAATAATCATGAAAAAAATTATTAAACATAGCAGTTGAAGGAAAAGTAAGCTCCTTTGGTAGCATGACTGTTCAATGGCACTGGATAGACAGCTGAATGAGGAGGATGTCGTTAACCAACTAGATAAGACAACACAACCAAGATGCATGATCTCTTTTAAGAGAAAACTAAAAGGAGACGGGAGTAACTTCAAAACTCGGTAACAGATTTTCCGGTTGATAGTCATGTAAGTCTTTAATTAACCATTCAGAAAGCCCATGTGGCTAATGAACCTAAACAATGCTGAGTCAATCATCTCAGAGCACTAGCCTGAGCCATATATACTAAAGCTGAGCTGAGTACCATTAAAGATGAGCCAAGAAATATGTTAGTATATATTGCAGCAGAACTGCAGCGCAGGCATGAGGCAACTAAGAGTTACAGCTAACAGGATCAAAATTATTGACAATTGAATAATAAAAAAAATGATGTATGAACAACAAATATGAAACATTTTTTTCCCTTATAATTTATGTTCCAGATCACACAGTTCTTGTTCTCTTTTAAATCTGGTGCCATTGGAAACAGGATAGACTGAACTTATCAAGTCTTCTTTAGTTCCATTAAAGTATTGCAACAACGAATGACTGAAAAGCAATCTAGTGTAAAGATAATAGGCAAAGAACTAATAGCATATCTCACCAACAAGAACCCATTACATAAGAATCAAAATTGACAAAAAAAAAAAGGTAGTGCACTGACCATTTCCGAGGTCTTCAATATCAAAGACATTAACTGGACATTTCTTTACAAGCTTCTCAGCAACATCACCGGTGACTTCTTTCAATAGAGAAACCTAGAAGGAAAGATAACTTAATAAGCGTCCATCAATTACAAATGCAAGTCAAAATAAAGAAAAGTTCATTAACCTCGGGAAGCATCCGGTACCATGCTGTAGCCACAGGAGACCATTTGGCATGAATTTTGCCAATGCCTTTAACAGCATGAGCTTCAAGCTCGATTGCCTGTAAGCAAGGAGTCATCAGAAACAATTCACCTCATTCGTGAAGGTTCTTTAAAGCAAAATAATTCACCTCATTTGTAATTAAAAAAACACAACGTTATCATAAAGATAACAGACAATTCTCAGCTTTGAAAAATGATCCAAATAAATTTCTAGGAGAAACTACACCAACCGGGAGCTTAACTTTCAAAATGGTAAGTAAAAGATCAATTACCAAACTACTATCAGACACAATGGATGTCAGCATAGTTGCATGTGCTTAAACAATGCAATATTTCCAGATCTGGTCTCCAAGTTGCATGGCAAAACACAGCCTTGCATAATCATAGCCAAAAGTCATAAAACTATACGAGTCAGGGAATGTGTAGAAAAGAAATCAATCGAAGGGAACACATCAGGTGGTCAAATTATGTTTCAAGACATTGTGGAAACAAACCACAAATATGATAAAATGCACCAAATTAAGAGGTACAAATCATGAATAACATGTAGATTTCAAAATTCAAAATACAACAAAAATTCTCAAAATGACAATTGTAATGATTCTGCTCCCTCTCAAAATCTTGTTTAACGTCACTTGTGAAACAAAAGGCAGTATCGTTAAAACAAGCTGGAAAATTTTGATGATTATCTTAGCCTCATTAATTTCAGTCATATATATCAGGCAGGTATCTAGTCAAATACCATGTGAAGAGTGTCACAAGCAGTGTGTGAGAATTTATACCACCTACAATTTTTTACTCTCAAAGTACCTAAATCAAGATAGAAATGAACCAGTTACCAAGAAGGTCTTTTAACAAATATGAGAGGAACACAAAATAAATTTTGGTGAAGTTATGAAATACTTCACTATTAACCCACTTAAGTTATGCATGTTAACTTTTTCACACTCTCAGCCTTGGGAAGGTAATTATACCAGTATATGCGGATTGAAAGAAAATACGCAATTTCTTCAACTAGAAAATTAAAACTAAACCAAAAAGGTCATAATCAGAGGGCAATTGATGAAATGCTACAAAACTATCAGCAGGCATCATCTCACTGCCATATTGTACAATATCAATAATTTATCTGAAACATATTTAAACATGGAAGAGAAAAAATTCACGTGCAACAACGATTGGATACTCATCCATAATCAAAATAGTACCTGGCCTGGCCCAAGTTTAGCAATAATGATGTCATCAAACTTCACACCGAGTGGCTTTTTTGAAAATTCTGGCAGGGAATCTTGAATACAGCTGAATGAGGTATAGCTTTTTGCTTTCGCAGAAATGTCATGGGAATCCATTTGAAGTTCACTGCCATGTGGCAGCCACTTCAATTGATCTGACTTAACTGGATAACCAAAACAATTATTATTAGACCTCTAACAGCTAAAGATTGTAATCAACAAAAAACAGGACCAACAATACTTGAAACTTCAAACACTGAAATCTACAAGAGCATAGTACAAAAGATCAGGAACATCCTGAGAAATGTTGAAATCAGAACTATTCAATCTCTAGAGAAGAATAAAACACACAGAAACAAGCCGAAGTGTATGCAGAACACTAGGTGCAGACACAGATCCCACAGTAGGACAACAAATTTTACAGGAACAAGAGAAGTTATAAATTTTACATATGTTCACTAGGCCAACAAAATAATACCTGTAACACGTGGACTGCCTTTTTTACACGACACATCCAACTTATAGACAATAGTATTCCGTTCATTTGGAGCATCATTTTCTACAAGGAAAAGAAATTCAATACGATTTAAAAAGAGCAGAGATATCCTGAATGCCAAACTGAAAGCATACAGTTACTTATACAAACCTGAGAGATACTCAAATAGCCTTGGGTCAGCATTAAGTGGAATGAGACCCAGCCTGTGGGCAAGCACCTCATCCGCTACAACGGATGTGTTATTGACCATGAGGACTTTCTCGATGGCCATTGTAGGGACCTGTAAAATATTATTGGCTACAATCAGATGTTGTTTAGCCTAGACAATTTTTTTAACGCAGATTATTTAATCATCAACACCAAGAAACTAAACATGAGCTACATAATATAAATGCTTAATAAATTGGTTGAGATGCCTAAAGAAACAAAAATAAACAAAATAAATGAGTTAAAAAGTTTCTTGTTAATCTAAGAATATATTCATGTCATTTGTAACAATGGATGTTTTCTGTCACTGTACCTCGGCAATAAGGATCCTCCTGAATGCATTAGCCAACGAAGCATCAATGCCAATCATATCAAATTCAATCTCGTCGTTAGTAAGCCTGACAACTTTGACCTTAAAGTTCTTGCAGAAACTGTCCACACCCACACTATTGTCAACTCCAATCGATGCATAAGCACCAGAGTACTGAATACCTTCTGTCTTCAGATGCAAGTAAAAATATCCAGAGGCAACAAATATCATTGATTCAACAAAATACGTAATAATCACAAAATGAACAGGAAAGTAAAATCTAAACTTAAACTCCGAACATATCAAACTTTAATTAATGATAATTATCAATAACAGGTGCAAGTAACACGAAACTACTTTTGCTAACTTTCTTAAAGATTCAAAAGACATATTCCAAAAAGCCAATTATTAAAAACAAAAAAGTTCTCTGAATTCCAAGGAACCAGCAACAAAGGAATTGGAAAACTGCAAAATAGAGGGGATCAGGACATGAATAAATACTAAGTATATGAATGAAGCAAAACGTTGAATAAGGTAAGGTTTAAAGAAAAATTACAAAATGGCTAAACACCACTAACGAGGATGAAGAATCTAATAAAAGATTTTTCCCTAAAAGCAAAGCAAAGAACATGAATCTCATTACCTGGGAGTTTCTTTTCTTTTGCATTTATTTAATCATGCACATATTTTAAGAAAGTTCAAATCCAGGAGCAGAAGGCTAGTAAAAGATCACAACTACTGAAAACAAAACTACATGTGGCTAATTTTTCTGCTGGAGTCACGTCAATGCAATCGTCAGCAAATTTCAAATTTTATCTGTATTACGCTTTCAGGCCAGAGGATTTCATTATGTCACACAAGGTTCTATCAGGTACCTCGGAGAATAAGGGAAAGAACTCCAGGGCATCAAAAAATCAGTCAAACATAACATCAAATAACATATCTTCCATAAAATTTCACCACTTTAATCGCTTCATATGCTTAATGACGCTGCTCGTTAACTCGTATTATAATAACTTGCTGATATCCGTTTTGCTCCCAATTGCTGTGCAGCTACCTCAAAGATTTCCTCATCACATGGAATCCCACAAGAATGCCTTTTGCTGTCAAAATTCACGCTATGCAGAGGGAAATAACCACTCATCCACCCGCCATAATTGATGAGAACCGTACGCTAAACCAATAAAACACGCGATTGTTCGGCATCGATACAGGGAGATGAACCGACGGAGTGATGGATGTGATTACGGTTGCACTTACATGGATGGGGGCGTCGGCCTTACAGACGACGCGGGTCCGCTGGAGGTGAAGGTGCTCCGGGAGCTGCCCCATCGGCACGTCTGGCATATCCAGCGCCGACACCTTAGGCGACATCGCTCTCCCCGACACGACAACGCCGCGATCGGGCAAAGATGAGGAAGGCAGGAAGTGGAGTCGGGCTTAGGGTTTTGGCTCCAGCGAGGGCTCCAGAAACCACGCGGCCGTCGGATTCGGGTATCGATCAAAGGATCGGATCCGCACCGTGCCCAAGTAGTTGCAGAACAGCATCAATATTATTTTACAAGTTTGCCATTCTCATATATCGTCTGCATTTGTAAAACAATATATTATTTTTAATAAATAGTTTTAAATCAGATCCTAATTATCAGACTTGATATAATATGCAAGCATAATTTTAATTTTTACATATATTTAAATAAAATCTCGAAAATAAACATATTTTTCCACTGTAAATTCACAAGTAGCATGGTTTGAAAATTCATAATAATTTCAACACCAATTGATTTTGATGGTAATACATGCTCTTTATTAATTTTTGTGAAATAAAAAAAATGAATTATCACATCAAAATCAATCAACCCAATAAAGGTAGGTTTTATAGGTCAATGGTCGAACCATAAGTGAATTGATCATACCATATCTTGAACAAAAATTATCTATATTTGTTTTGTTTTCTATGTGAAACTAAATCAAAAAACTGTTTTCTTAGAAATGCTTAATATTAAATGTGGGAAGTACCGAGTAAGTGCCAAATATCAATAGACCAAACACCATAAAATATTAATATTAAGCAATCTACAGTCCCATGAAACATATGAAGATAGAATGCGAAGGCATATAAAGCGAGCGTGTCATCATTATTGGAAGGAAGGGCAGCCTTCGGGCACGTAGGATCCAGCGGTAGGGCATCGGGAGAGGGGGCAATGGTCATCGTTATCTCCTCCCCACCATGCCACGGAATAAACGTCGTAGTTGTTGAGGCTGAGGAAAGCGAGCACGGCCATGAAGGCCGTCCCGGCATCCAAACCGGCCGATAGCACGTAGGTGTACCTTCCCCACCAGCTCTTGTACTTGTTGTACACGTAATAGTTGAAGATGATGCCGACGACGAACCAGGAGGTGTAGTTCACCGCGTGGGCGGGCGGCATCATGGCCGTCGCTCCGAGGAGCACCGGGAAGTTGATGAGCTTGATCCACTTCTTATGGGGGAAGAGAAGCGAGAGCAGCCAGACGAAGAACGGCGCCAGCGCCCCGGCGAGGAAGTAGTAGTTGAGGGACAGGTAGATGCTCTTGGGGCCGAACATGCGCAACGGGCCGACGACTCCCCAGATGATGGAGGCGCTGAAGAAGACGGCGTCACTGGGGCACGTCCACGGGCTGCCCTCCGGTAATTTGCTGGTGTCGCAGATGGACGTGATGGTGCCGAGAAGCCACCATGCCGTCCCGAAGTAAACTGCAGAGGCGACTATGGTTCCCACCAACTGAAGCAACAGTAGTTAGGTTTAGGTTTATGTGCATGTCGTTGAGGTATGATGGAGACTCAACGAATTAAAGAAAATAGATTAACCTGGGCAAAAAACATGGACTTTGGAGGAATCTTCATGTACAGACCCAACTTGAAGTCGGAGAGGAACGTAAGAGCTTGGGTCATGCTAATGTATCCGTAAGTCTTGAACACCACGTTCGCCAGAGGCTTACCAGGCATCATGTAACCTATCACCATCTCCGTGATAATATTAAGTCCGGGTGCCTGCAGCACCAGAGAAACAAAGCAAGTTGTACTATATGCAAAGGGATCTATATATATAAATGGCAGAGGTGAAGGAACCTGATTGGCGGTGGCAAGAATGACACCGATGGGCAATGTGAAAACGAAAGCCATGGCGATCGCAAGGAAGATGCCCCAGTAAGGAAGCTGCAGCTGCTTGCCGAATCCTTCGCAGGTGAGGATGGCCAGTGCCGTGACGACGACAAGAATAATATGGAACCACCATTGAGGGACGGCCTCGTAGTTTGCCTTCATTAGTCTCCCATGAATGTCTAGGTAATTATCCTGAGCCTTCGTTGCCGTTTGGCGCCATAGTTTCAGGATGTACCTGTGGCAGGTCGAGCAAAATGTATGAATGGAGTTCAAGAAAAAGGATATTAACGTGGTAGCAGAGCAAGCAAGAGACTTACGCGCCATTGAAGAGGAAGACATGGGAGAGTGTGGCAGTCAAGGTGGCAAAACCGAGCCCGTAAGAGATGGCGAACATGATGCTAAGACGGATGTCGCTGTACTTCTCGTATTCATGGATGTTCAAGGAGAACGTCTTCTGATCGAGAACACGGTCGAGGTCGTATTTTTTTCCGTGGACGTCGTACAGGGACGACGTGAACAAAGGGAAGTTCTTAGAGTCGTACGCATTGGACCAGTAGGCGATGGGGACAATGATGTAGGCCAGGGCGATGAAACCAGCCAATACGTTGAACGTCGCAAACGCTGGTGAAGCCAGGGGACTGCCGAGGAAGCCGGAGATGGTGGACCAGTCGAGGCCGAAAGACCCGACGCCAAGCCCCCTCATCCCGGAACCGATCTGATGCGCAGTGACGGACTTCTTCCAGATCAGGCAGATCACGGAGATCGCAGTGATAGATGGGAACAACACGTTGGGAACAACATAGTAGGCGAAGCTGCATGCGATAACTATCAAGAAGAACTGGAATCTTGACACACCACCCTTGGACCTCTTCTCTTCCTCATGTAGTGCTCTGCACACAACAGAACAGGATTCGATGGGTTGATGTCTGGATATTGGCAATGCATTGCAGAATTACCTGAAGAGGGAGACTTGGACGAGGTTTCCTGGCCACCACATATAAGGTGAATCCACCAGGTACTTCCTAAACAATCCAGCCCATCCAAATCCAAGCAACTGAGGTTTAACCGAACGAACACAAGGCGGGAGTCTTAGACACTTGATAAGATTACTGGTACGAGCGAATAGGATCATGTTCTGAAAGCATGCATGGAATGATATGAACAGAGTAATCCGACCTGGGTTGTTTCCGATAGCAGCAACGCTGCGATGATGTTGATGCCGCGATGGTAAAAGGCCCTCATGATGGTGACAATGCCCACTGCGTAGACACCGCCAGCACCGGCGTTTGCAAAAATGGTGATCAGCACGTGCTCCTTGAGGTTGAACGGCCCAGGGTTCAAGGAGAAAGACCAGTTGGTGAGCGGGATCTTGATCGGTGTAGCGGGCAGGGTGGCGGCCATCGCCCTGCCGACGGGGAGCGCTAGAATCTGGACGCACACCGAAGAAAGACTGATCTGGTTCTCCCGGTAGCCCAAGAACTGGTTGACGAAGGATAGCAGTACGCACGAGGTGAGCCCCAGGGACCATGTTCGAAAGGTCAAGCATGGCTGGCTCGGATCGTCCGTGACCGGAACTGTGAGCCTCACTTCCTCGATCGGACTGTCATAGTTTTCTTCTGCCAACACCAATCATATACGCAAAGCTGCCCCAAACCACATAAAAAAGAACCACAAAAAAGAGACGATCTTTACCGGTGTTTTCAGCGAGGGACTCGTCGCCGGAACCTTGGTGCACTTCGGCGACGGATCCCATGTCGCTCCGCTTCTCTTCTTAGGGAATCAATCAGCGGTAATGATTCCACACGATATATAGAGAAAGCCCACCGCAGCAACAGGGATTCCCCCTTGATTCCGCAATAAACCCAAATGACATTGTGGAAATCCTATATTTCCTTTTCTGTCAATATCCGCCAATCATGCTCCGCCACGTCAATAAAACGCAGGTTGGCGCCATAAACGCTGTGTTTAATGTACAGCCAATGTAGAACGAATCACACTATGTTTGTCCGCAATCCTTACCAACCTTCTTTAGTACTACATCAACTAGTACTATCATTATATTATCATTATTAGAAGTGTTATAATTACTACTATAAATAATAATTATGCCAGGTATTTAAATTGCATAAATTTCTTTTTAATGCTTTTAACAATAGTAGTTATTCATATATATATATAAGATTTTGAGTTTCTAATTCACTTATTTATAAGTGACATCAGAAACAAAACTTATATTCCAGAAATGCTTATGAGAGTTGTGGTCACAAAAAACCCTTGAATGTAGGATGAATTGAGGCAAGCATCACACGAATATTTTGGTTACTGCATGACATAAGAAAGGTTCATACTATTGCTGGAGGATGAATAACGCTAACTGCAAGTTCATTTCGGAAACTTAGGCAGGTAAAAAGAATGATTTGATTACAATAAGAGAAGGATTAACGAATACTTAGCTCAAGAATGATTAATCTAATATGTTTTTCAACATACAAAGGGTACACAAAATATAATAATCTATATCACAATAAAGCAGATGACGTAAAAATAGGACAATCATTGGAAGGAAGGGCAGCCTTCGGGCACGTAGGAACCCGCCGTCGGACACTGAGCAAGAGGGCAGTGGTCGTCGGCATCGCCTCCCCACCATGCCACGGAGTAGATGTTATAGTTGTTGAGGGTGAAGAAAGCGAGCACGGCCATGAAGGCCGTCCCGGCATCCAAACCGGCTGATAGCACGTAGGTGTACCTCCCCCACCAGTTCTTGTACTTGTTGTACACGTAATAGTTGAAGATGATGCCGACGACGAACCAGGACGTGTAGTTCACCGCGTGGGCGGGCGGCATCATGGCCGTCGCTCCGAGGAGCACCGGGAAGTTGATAAGCTTGATCCACTTCTTCTGGGGGAAGAACCGCGACAGAAGCCAGACGAAGAACGGCGCCAGCGCCCCGGCAAGGAAGAAGTAGTTGAGGGAGGAGTAGATGCTCTCGGGGCCGAACATGCGCAACGGGCCAACGACTCCCCAGATGATGGACGCGCTGAAGAAGACGGCGTCACCGGGGCACGTCCACGGGCTGCCCTCCGGTAATTTGCTGGTGTCGCAGATGGACGTGATAGTGCCGAGAAGCCACCATGCCGTCCCGAAGTAGACTGCAGAGGCGACTACGGTTCCCACCAGCTGAAGCAACGGCAGTTAGGTTTAGGTTTATGTGCATGTCGTTGAGATACAATGGAGACTCGATGAATTAACGAATAATAGATTTAACCTGGGCAAAAAACATGGCCTTTGGAGGGATCTTCATGTACTGCCCCAACTTGAAGTCGGCGAGGAATGTATGAGCTTGGGTCATGCTAATGTATCCATACGTCTTAAATACCACGTTCGCCAAAGGCTTCCCTGGCATTATGTAACCTATCACCATCTCTGTGATAATGTTCAGTCCCGGTTCCTGCAGCAGCAAAGAAACAAAGCACGTTATGCTATATGCTAAGGTGTGTATATACATATATATACATGGCCGAGGTGAAGGAACCTGATTGGCGGTTGCAAGAATGACACCGATGGGCAATGTGAAAACGAAAGCCATGGCGATCGCAAGGAAGATGCCCCAGTAAGGCAGCTGCAGCTGCTTACCGAATCCTTCGCAGGTGAAGATGGCCAGTGCCATGACGACGACAAGAATAATATGGAACCACCATTGAGGGACGGCCTCGTAGTTTGCCTTCATAAGTCTCCCATGAATGTCTAGGTAATTATCGTGCATCTTGGATGCAGTTTGGCGCCATAGTTTCAGGATGTACCTGTGGCAGGTCGAGCAACACGTATGAATACAGTACAAGAGCAAAGATATAAGCATAGTAGCAGAGGAAGGAAGAGACGCACGAGCCATTGAAGAGGAAGACATGGGCGAGAGTGGCCGTCAATGTCGCAAAGCCGAGCCCGTAGGAGATGGCGAACATGATGCTGAGACGGATATTGCTGTATTTCTCGTATTCAGTGACGTTCAATGTGAACGTCTTCTGATCGAGAACACGGTCGAGTTCGTATTTTTTTCCGTAGACGTCGTACAGGGACGACGTATACACGGGGAAGTTCTTAGAGCCGTACGCATTAGACCAGTAGGCGATGGGGACGATGACGTAGACGAGGAAGATGTAACCGGCTAATATGTTGAAGGTAGCAAACGCTGGTGAAGCCAGGGGACTGCCGAGGAATCCGGCGATGGTGGACCAGTCGAGGCCGAAAGACCCGACGCCGAGCCCGTGGAGGCCGGAACCAATCTGATGCGCGGTGACGGACTTCTTCCAGATCAGGCAAATCACGGAGATGGCGGTGATGGATGGGAACAACACGTTGGGAACAACGTAGTAAGCGAAGCTACAGGTGACGACTATCAAGAAGAACTGGAATCTTGACACACCACCCTTGGGCCTCTTCTCTTCCTCATGCAGTGCTCTGCACACGACAACAGAACAGAACTCAATAGGCTGATGTACAGATATGGGAAATGCATTGCAGAATTTACCTGAAGAGGGAGACTTGGACGAGGTTTCCCGGCCACCACATATACGGTGAATCCACCAGGTACTTTCTGAACAGTCCGGCCCATCCGAATCCAAGCAACTGAGGTTTCGCACGAACGAACACAAGGCGTGAGTATTAGACAGTTAGATGAGATTACTGGTACGAGCGAATAGGATCATGTTCTGAAAGCATGCATGGAATGATATGAACAGAGTAATCCGACCTGGGTTGTTTCCGATAGCAGCAACGCTGCGATGATGTTGATGCCGCGATGGTAAAAGGCCCTCATGATGGTTACAATGCCCACTGCGTAGACACCGCCAGCACCGGCGTTAGCAAAGATGGTGATCAGCACGTGCTCCTTGAGGTTGAACGGCCCAGGATTCATGGAGAAAGACCAGTTGGTGAGGGGGATCTTGATCGGCGTGGTGGGCAGGATGGCGGCCATGGCTCGGCCGACGGGGAGCGCCAGTATCTGAATGCAAACCGACGACAGGGAGATCTGGTTCTCTCGGTAGCCGAGGAACTGGTTGACGAAGGCGAGCAGGACGCAGGAGACGAGCCCCAGCGTCCATGTTCGGAAGGTCAAGCATGGCAGGCTTGGATCGTCGGTGGCCGGCACTGTGAGCCTTACCTGCTCGATGGGGCTGTCATAGTTTTCCTCTGCCATCACCAAAGCATTCATCCACAAACACAAATCATATTCGAAAGCAAGATCTGTTCTTCTACACTCGTAGACTTAAACGACGTAAAAAAGAACCACAAGAAAGAGGAAGACGGAAACAAGAGTACCTGTGTTTCCAAGTTCTCGGAGCTCATCGGCGACGGATTCCATGCTTCTCTTTCTCCTCCTTTTGCATTCATGATTCCAAGTCGATACTTATAGATATCAAACCGCACGATACGGATTCGGTTCTGATTCCTCCAGCAAAACATTCCCAAAAACATACGTATGCGTTTTCCTTATCTGCCATGAACGAACCAACCACGAAAGAAAATAAATGAATCTACTATTCCTGCACCGCCACGTCATCGGAACGCAGGATAAATATGAATGCACGATCAACCGAGGCTGTTCGGGGTGGTTTGATGCTGGATAACTGTTTTGGTATGTACAGTGGGTGCATTAGAATGCGTTGGAGAATAAGTGACCTCTATTTATCGCCTGCATTTACCCTCCCGTTTTGGAATATGTTATTACTACTAATGTTGAAAAGGTCTCCCAGAAACCAGCCCGAGACACCGGGATTTATTTTTATGATTATTATTATTATCATCATCATCATCATCATCATCATCATCATCAAACAGTAAGCATAATTACAGGGACTAAAATGTGAAAAAAAAAATCAGAAATCGGTTTTCTTCCCCACCGTCTCTCTTCTCGCGTAACGGCACGAGAGAGGGGCTTCGGGTGAGGGGAGATCGGGCAGAAAGAAGGGAGAAAGGAGGAGAGAGAGAGAGAGAGAAGGGGAAGAAGAAAGAGAACATGGAAAAGAAATGAAAAAGGTAAGAAATAAAGGATCGGCTGTGAAAACAGACGAGAAAGAAGAGATGAAGTGATAGAAGTGAACGATGATTGGAGACTTTCTTTCCGTAAGCGCCTTTGAGACCGCCTTTAAGACAATTAGTTGATAGATGATGATTGATTATCAAAATATTTTTTATTATTTATCTTTCGAAAGATATGTTGTGGGGTTTGGTTCGAAGTGCGGTACTTAATTCGTCCTCTTTTCCTTAGGCATGGGTCAGACCTTTTTGATCCTCGTATATCAGACATGCTAGGCTCATGGTATCTATCATGGTGGATATGAATGGCGCGGGTCGACTTTTCTCTGGGCATACTTAGCCTAGCGTCCTCAGCAGATCACATAGCATGGGTCGAACTCACATGCCTTGAACATGTTTAGTCTGAAGTCTTCGCCATGGCAAATCTGATGGTATGAGTCGAGTTTTTTCGACTAGCATCGGGTACATTTGATTTAAAGTCTCCGTCATGATAGATATTGATGATATGAATCAAGTTTTCTTGACTCAAACGTCTAAGGCACAATTGGCCCAGGACTTTCACAGTGGTGAATCTGATAGTGTGGTTTGGGTTTTCTCGACTCATATGCTTCAGGCATATTTGATCAAAGATTCTAGCCATGCAAATCTGATAGCATGGGTCGAGTTATTCCGACTCATACGTCTCGAGAATATTTAGGCCAAGGTCTCCGTCGTAGTGGACTTGATTACATGAGTCATATTTTCCTAACTTACATGCTCTGGGCACGTTTGGCTCTAGATTTTCACTATGATGAGTTTTTTAGTTTTCTTATCGTAGCGGATCTCGAAGTCACACTCCGTCACGGTGGATTTTGATAGCAAATAAGATTTCCTCGGAAATCTTTGAACAAAATTCCTCTATGCTAATATATATAAATAGTCAACAAATTCACTATCTCAAGCACATAATGTAATTACATTTTATATTTTATCATGGTGTCAGAATCATTGCCTTAGAGCAATACTTATCTTCTCGTCGATGAGAAATTATGGTCTTTGCTGCCGTCGCTCCCGCTACACTTGCAAAGTCCTCAAGCAGCGATGCTACCACTACGGACGGAGCTCCGAAGGCTTTTAACCGGCCTCCTCTGCTCCAACGGCCAGCATTGCACTATCGATCGAGAGTCCAGACGAGTGCCACCGCGACGATCTCTTCTCCTATCTGAGCCGACGGCTTTCTTGCGGCTGCTTGCTTCGACAGCTTGCACCTGTGGTCGGTGAGTTGTGCATGCATCTCACAAATTGCATCTTATAGATTCTTCCCCTTCCCATCTCGATCGGTAACGACCGCGGCTTCCTCCCCCTCTTCTCCTCCTCCGACTTCGGTCAATCTTCCTCATCGCAGGATCGCAGGAGGCGATTCCCACCATTACTTTTCCAACGGTGGTCGTTTTCCTTGCGGCGACTGCAGCACTTCCCTGGCGAACGGTAGTTGTCTTCCCCTGTTGTCGCGACATGTCTCTGCCCTCATCCTCGTCGATTGTCGCAACAGTCTCCGCCCTAATCCGCCCAATGAGCAGCTTCACCGATCCTTAAAGACTGGCTCTCGACCTTTCGTCGTCACCGATAAGGGCGCCGACCATGCTGTCAACTACTGTGGGTTCCTAGAATACCACCTTGGCGACTACTTCCCCTGAACTCTTTCTCCGCCTCGTCGAGCAGCATCCGGCCCGACGTGCACTGTGGCATTTGAAGTCGCAGCCACTCACAGAACTGCAAGTCGCAACCTCTCACAGAACTGCAGATTTCTCATAGATCTGCAACGGTTACGAGCTTCTCTTCTCTGTGGGCAACGCTCCCAAAAGAAAGCACAATCATAGCCTCTGTTTCTACCGCTGACTGCTGCTCCCTCGCCAACCGAAGTGTTCCTCTGAAGACTCCGTCGCCCTTCCGGCCACCGAACTCGGCTGCAAGCCGTGATCTGCAGCCATTGTCGCCTATTGCGAATCGCTGCCTTACGTCAACTGCCACAAGCATTGCTACAACTATCTCCAACCTCCAAACATTATTGCATATTTCTCCAACATCGCTGCAGCTCTCTCCAACATCACTGCAGCTCTCTCCAGCGCTGCCAATACTACTGTAACTCTCTCACACACTGCTGCAAATCTCTCCGGCATTACAAATAGTATTGCAGTCCTCCAAAAGATCTATAAAACTATAGCAACTTAGCCTTCGGCTGCAGCAATCGTACCTCTAGAAGAAGCACTGCTACTCACTGGTGCACCACCAGTGCTGCCCTCCAGTAGAGTTTTGTGCTGTAGCTCTCTTCCAAACTGTATGCAGTCCTCCAGCAGATCTACAAAACTGTAGCAACTTAGCCTACGACTACAGTGACCCTTTTATAGTCAACGATTGCCTCGTATATGTATCCTCAAATGTCTTCATCGTCTATCTCGGAGACCCTAGTTATTGTTCTTATAGGAAAATATAACACTTCTTAATCTACAAGCCTTATCACCATCAATGTAGCAGGCACAACTTTCTAATCTTCTATTTGGATATGATCTCTTAGGCTATGTTGATGGCTTTGTCCATTGTCCACCTGTAATGGTCAACATCCCAGGAGAATCAAGTTCAATACCAAATCTAAACCACAAACTATGGTTACGTCAAGATCTCTCATCTTCCAAGCTATTCAAGCCTCCGTCACTGGGTCTGTCGTCCTACTGATATCTTCATGTACGACTGATGCAGAAGTATGGTACAAATTGTAAACCACTATAGCAAATCGCTCCCGTACTCACATGCTCGGAATTCTATCAAATCTGATGACAATGAAATAAGAGGGAAGTACCATTGTTGACCATCTACAAAATATCAAAGTTATCATTGATGACTTAGCTTTGATAGGTCATTCCCTTAGTGATGAAGAAGTCCTAGTTCATTCCCTTAATAACCTAGGAAGCGAATACAAAGAAATGACAGCAACAATTCGGGCACACAACTCACCAATATCATTTGAAGAACTCTATGATAAATTGATTGAGTACGAGACATATTTGAAGTGCAATGACAGGTTGCCCTTAGAAATACAACCACTATCTTTATCCTCTTCTAGTACTAGTGATATTGAAATACCTCCATTGAATTGTTTCTTGACTCCTTTCTTGTCAAGGATTTGAGTACGGGGGCATCCTTGATCCGAGGCCAAAGTAAAGACAACATTTAAGGGTGGTCGTTAGTTACACAATTCACCTAGCCCACTGCCTACTCTTCCGTGCAGCTCTAATTGGTGTGTGGCATCGTCGTCTTGGTCATCCCTCATCCTCTATCCAGCAAAAATTACTTTCATATTTTTTATCTTCCTACTCTTAAAAACAATAGCATTATATCTAATTGTGATGCTTGTTTAAGTAATAAAAGTCATAGATTCTCTTTTGAAATCTCCTCCATATCATACTCTATACCTTTTGAAATTATTTATATTGATGTTTGGGGTCTTGCCCCAATCACTTCTTTTGACAAGTTTAGATTTTATATCATTTTCATAGACTACTTTATTAAGTATATATGTTTATATCATCTCTATCATAAATCTAAAGTTTCAATAATTTTTTTCAACTTTAGATGGTTGGTCGAGAACTTCTTTCAGTCTATAATCAAAATAGTTTACTCTGACGGAGGCGTTGAATATCAATCCCTCATATCCTGTCTTTTAGCTTATGGTATACGATACCTTAAATCACCCCCATATACTCCTCAACTAGTTGGTTCTATTGAGCGTAAACCTCGACATATGGTTAAAACCGGCCTCACACTCCTCCATCAAGACTTCATGCCAACCATCTTTTGGTCTATGGTTTTTCAAACTACCGTCTATCTCATCAATCATATGCTCACTCCAGTCCTTTAGTATCAGTCACCATTTAAAAAACTATTTCACAAATATCCAAACCTTCAAAAACTCAAAGTATTTTGTTGTTTATGTTATTCATGACTACGTCCCTATGCCTCGCATAAGCTAACAACACGATCTAAACCTTATATTTTTATTGTATATTTTCTTGAACATAATGTCTTTCAAAGGTATGAACCCCAAACTCAAAAAGAGATCGACAACTCTTTCTTAAATCCCTTCCCCCCCATGTACTAAGAAAGATGACTCATTCTTCACCTAAGCTTTTAGAGTCCAAAGCCTTTAGGATCTTAAGAGCTCTCGGTCTCGCCCCCCCAAGATCTTTATAGGAGCATTCCCCACCTTATATCGGTAGGGCGGGTTGGTCTTCAAGTCCCACATTTTGGCATTAATTCTTCTCTCTTATCTTAAGCTCAGGATGTCCCTTCTTTCTTACACTAGTTCTTTTGGGTTCTTTAGTCGTTAGTCGATTGAGATTCATGCCTCGTCTTCAAGCAATCTGAGGGCAGAGTAAGTCGGGTCGTCCTCATTGGAGGGAGCATCTTTCAAAAACCAAAGGGCTCTTCGGGACCTAGAGTCCATAAGGAATTCCTACAATTATGATTTAGTGGTGAACACACCTCTTCTGAATTGCCTGCAATCCCAGTATTATATCCCGACAGACTTTGAGCTACATGTTCCCTGACCCTATCAACACCCCTTCAACCTAGTTCCAGGGGCTTTTTGTTTGTCCTATGACACCCTCGAGGTGGGGCTCCATCTTCCCCTCTACCTAGGAATAGTGTTCCTGCCTCTAGTGATAGAGGATTTTACCTTCTCAGATGGCGTTCGATTTATAGTACTATCTCATAGTGTTTATCAAGAAGTGCCAATGTGCCAACATTATCCCAACCCGCACCCTCTCCGCCTCTTGCTTTTGATCATGTAAAGGGAGGAGCGACTACTACTTGGCTACCCGAGAAGGTTTGAAAGTGAGTGGCACCCCTTCGAATAACAAAGGTCGAAGGGAACGATACTTTTTGTGAGCACAAGCTAGGATTGGGGATTTACCCTCATTTGGTCGGTGTGCAATATTAATAACACCTCTCCCTTCTCGTCGAATGAGCAAGCAGATCATGTGCATTGCTTGAGAGACGTTCTTTACTCTTCTGCAATATTCTGGAAGATGGATGAGGATTGACTGGTTGATGCGGGTTTCAGCCTGACCCCTCGGTGTACGATCCAAACATTCCCTTATTTGGCTCGAGCTTCATTTTAATCTCTTACTTTGTGATTTGGATTATATCCAGGTATGAACCTACATGCCTTGAAGAGAAAGGAGCCTAGTTCCATATCGCGTGTTGCGGAGCCCTGTTTGACCTCAATGGTTGCTCGAGAACCATCTTTGAAGGTGCTTGATCTACCTCAATTATGTCACAATAATGTTGTCAAAGTGGCCCAAAATGAAACACAAGATTATAGCATAGAGAGTCGCACGCTCTCAAGATATAGTCGCTTGTGAACCCCGTCTACAAAAACACCATAGGGAGTGGTCATTAGTCGATAACCCAAGTTTTCAAAAGTATCGAAATAAAGTATGTTGATCGAGCTACTTGTATTGATCATTATCCTCTTTACTCAAGTGTTGATCATCCTTAAGAAGACCACCAAGACATCATCATAGTTTGGGTCGAGGTACCCCATCTCTTCTTCTTTGAAAGTTATTTTCATGCCTTGTCTTAACCTCAGGCATTTTTTAATGGTGGCTTAGGCATAAGCTTTATGCCTCGAGGAGTCGTCTCCTCCCGAGATGGGTCTACTGATGATGACTTAAATTTATCTTTTCACCGGACCTTGCGAATTGGGAGAAGGTTTTCAGGGTTTTCAGACAAACCTCCCGAAGTGCCCCTAACGAATGAGCTTCTTGATCTGCTCCTTCAAATCACAACACTCCTCTATATCATGGCTATAATCTTGGTGGAAGCAATAATATTTTGATTTATTCCTCCTCTCTAAGGACGTCCTCAACGTCGAAGGGTCCTTTAAGAATCCTTTTTCCTTTATTTACAAGAAGATTTCGATTCTTATCATGTTTATAGAGGTTAACTCGGATCTCGGGCGAGATATTTCATATCGACCATGCTTCTTCCATCATGGTGAGCCCGGGGTCAGAGTTAGAGATGGTTGTTCTTACCATGGCCTTTTGTGAGTTTCTTCATGCTTATTTGAGATCATTGCCTCTACGACTAGATATTAATTAGCTCTTTGGAGGACTTCTAGCACTATCGTCAATAGCCTCTCTACCAATGACTAGAAAAAGCGAGCAGGCCTAAGGCCCAACATAAAACCTTGAATCTCGAAGGATGAGTGGGCTTTATGCATGCCTTGGATTTCTTCCTCCACTTATTTGAGCCCAAATAGTATCTTTGTAGATAGCCTTATAAATATATTCTATAGGGAAATCTAGGGGCGACATCACATGTGTAGTAGAAGAACATTAAAAATAAAATTCCTAATTGCCTAAAGATGTGTTCGTTATGCTGCAAAGATTGGTGCACAAAAATTACGAAGCTTAAAACTGTGTATATGAAATTTTGTGTTACCTAGGGTGATCGTATATCCGTGAATCCCTACAGATCTCTAAGAGAGAGTCAAGGAAGTTAAGAGTCCTCCTCTCTAGCAGTGATCCGAGAGTCAAGGAAGTTAAGAGTCCTCCTCTCTAGCAGTGATCCACAAAGCAGGATTGTAACGATACTCCTCAAAACTCCGAGCTTGCTATCTGAGGAAGAGAAGGGGAGGAGAATTCGAGAGGTAACCCAAAAAGACTCTAGCATATAAACCATTAGTTCCCACCTATTTATAGAGGTCCCCTGTCACCATAACCCTAATGGATCTAGCCCTATTGGCTATTAAATCTTCATCCAACTACCCAAGCCTCTTAAATTAGTGGATCTCTATCTAAAAATCTCTCATTAGCTCTTAATGAATCTCATCCATAAGATCTAATAATTCAAGGGCTTATTGGATATCCAATAAGATATGGGCTCCAACGAATATTTAATATATGAACCTCTACTCATCGCAATGTCTATCATATGTGTATGACCCTCTAGACCCAATATCTAGCTAGTCATATCTATCAGAACTCTTTCTGGATCAGTGAATTATTATCTCTATAATAATTCACTCGACTCATCAACTACGGACGTACTATGCCACTACGCTACAGTCCCCAAACGATACAAAGGAATCTAATCCATTGGACCTGTCTGTCCTCGGTTATCATATACCTATAGTCTCTCATCCATCTAATATCCCAACGACCGTATACCGAGCATGGTGCTATTAGACTCATATGGTTTTTATTAGAGTCTCGCTCTAATCGGATTCTCCTGGAGAACTCT
The DNA here is from genome assembly GCF_036884655.1 of Musa acuminata AAA Group. Classification (NCBI taxonomy): domain Eukaryota; kingdom Viridiplantae; phylum Streptophyta; class Magnoliopsida; order Zingiberales; family Musaceae; genus Musa; species Musa acuminata. The sequence continues at coordinate 8,436,335 of NC_088349.1, forward strand.
TTTTCTCTCAATCTGAATGACCATGACCAGGGATTTGTTTGAGTAAGAATATATGGGATATTCTTCTCATGATACCGAGAGTGAATGATCCTCTATCGACACTCAATAGTCCTCGTTAGGTTGGCTATCACTCCCGATGACTAATTGTACTAGATCTGAATCCTTTAAACCTATAAGTTCGGTATTAAAGAATTAAGTACTCATATAAGACATTATTGATATCGTAAGTCTAAGGACCAGATATACCACTAGGACTACGAAATCACTATCTGACAATAAGGTATCATCAACCATCCAGCATTACATAAGTGAATCAATCAGTGAACTCATTCTCAAATGAGCACATGTACTATATCTCTAGTGTTCCCACACGAGCAGCATGAGACCAGCTCATCCATCATACGGACAGGTATACAACATACCAGTATGTCCGGTTATCTCGATGTCCTTCTCAAGTAACATATGATCGGGATTATTTAGAATATATGTTTAAAGGTGAATTAGTCTCATTATTGTAATCTCATTATGATCTGATTCTCATTTTACAGATCCATAGACATCATAATATAATCAAGCAATAAGTAATATAAAATGATAAAATATCAAATAACAATAATAAATAAAAAAGACTGTGTGTCAAGTCACACGTGCTATCACTCACGTGATTTGCTTGCAGGGCATCTAAAACTAGCATATTCCTAAAGAAGTTGAGCTTGAATTCTTTTACGAGTTGAGCGAAGAAACCTACCAAAAGTGGCTTCAGGTAACTATATCATTCCCATGTCGAGCCTCTTAGTGTTATTGGGAACGCGTAGCATATTAAAACATCCGAGGTGCCATACAAAGACATTTGAGCATGAAGGTGACAGTGTGCTCCACTAGGTCGGAGTTACCGTCTAAGGCTTCTACTGATGAAAGGTGAAAATTTGTCGAAATCGGTCCTCTTGGATGCTGTGGGTGAATGAAGAGTGACCCGAGATGACATCAATTGAACCTTCTCTCTTTGACTGTTGGAACAACTAAAGCATCTCGTTTAAGCACTGATCTATTTGTTGTAGTTGGACCTTCAGGGAGTCATCCATCAATTGGGTCATTGATTTGAACAAGGCAGGACACTAATGCGGTAGTGCACTAATTCTACGATCGGAGAGCATGGTGTTCCTTTCACTGCTAGCTTAACGGGCTAGGGATGGTCTTGAGTTGTCGGCACCAAGTCGGTTGGGGCAATCCCGATGGGGATGACGACGATAGGTGAGACATTAACCACGATTGAGATAGTGGCATAACTTATTGAGCTAGTTGTGGCAAGAGTTGGATGATAGGTTGCATCATGCCAGTGAGTGTCTGTACCTGGTGGGTGAGATTCAAGAATTTTTCGATAAGAATAATTAGGTGGTCTGTATTCGTCGCTAGAGGTGAAAGACTTGGATCATTGAATAGACAATAATAACGCTCCAGTGATTAAGCAAAAGTGGACACATCCACGTGAGAGAAGGAGGATAGTTGTCCCTCAAGTAAAGGTGTTATAGGTTGGAGGCAAAGCCTCCTCGTTGGAGCGTTAGTTAAGAAGATTAGTGGGAGAAATTCCTATGATATTCAAACTCTTCTTCTAATGTCATGCTAAGGGAAAGTACTGTCGACGTTTTAATTAGCTCGGCTTAAGCCAAACCCGAAGGCACAGGAGTGTCCGAGGCCCCTTTTAAGTGATCTCGATGTATTTAAGGTGGCTCTGAGGTCAGCTTCAAATGGAGGTAAGAGTTCGATTTCCTAAGCGCTTTCTATACAAAGACAAGTCAGTCCAAGGTTCCTTTTGGGGGTGCGGAGTGTTCTTGAAAAAAATATCACCCATGCCAATGCTAAGAATTAACAGATGAGGGGCCACCTTATAATAACTCGAACATCTCTCTTCAACGTCTTGCTCACAAAGACGATTAAAAGGGGAGTCATAACCAAATAATCTCCCATGGATTATAGCCCAACGAGGCCTATAAGCTATAGCCACCCTCATTTCCTACATCAATGCACGATTAATTGATCGGCTATGATTCACTATCAAAATATTTCCAATCAATATCCAACAACCTTACAAATGCTTTAGCTTATTTGGCAATACACTACAATGCCAACGTTCTTTTCTTTTTGTTGGGAGCGGTAGTACACCACGTAGCAACTTGTTTGACCATTAAAACTCAATCTAATTTTTTTCAAAAAAAAAGGTACACACAAAATATAAGAAATCTATATTTCAATAAAGCAGATGACGTAAAAATAGGACAATCCAAAGCACAATCATTGGAAGGAAGGGCAACCTTCGGGCACGTAGGATCCCGCCGTAGGGCATCGGGCGAGAGAGCAGTGGTCGTCGGCTTCGCCTCCCCACCATGCCACGGAGTAGATGTTATAGTTGTTGAGGGCGAAGAAAGCGAGCACGGCCATGAAGGCCGTCCCGGCATCCAAACCGGCCGATAGCACGTAGGTGTACCTCCCCCACCAGCTCTTGTACTTGTTGTACACGTAATAGTTGAAGATAATGCCGACGACGAACCAGGAGGTGTAGTTCACTGCGTGGGCGGGCGGCATCATGGCAGTCGCTCCGAGGAGCACTGGGAAGTTGATGAGCTTGATCCAATTCTTCTGGGGGAAGAACCGAGACAGCAGCCAGACGAAGAACGGGGCCAGCGCCCCGGCGAGGAAGAAGTAATTGAGGGAGGAGTAGATGCTCTCGGGGCCGAACATGCGCAACGGGCCAACGACTCCCCAGATGATGGACGCGCTGAAGAAGACAGCGTCACCGGGGCACGTCCACGGGCTGCCCTCCGGTAATTTGCTGGTGTCGCAGATGGACGTGATGGTGCCGAGAAGCCACCATGCCGTCCCGAAGTAGACTGCAGAGGCGACTACGGTTCCCACCAGCTGAAGCAACGGCAGTTAGGTTTAGGTTTATGTGCATGCCGTGGAGATACAATGGAGACTCAATGAACTAAAGAGTAATAGATTTAACCTGGACAAAAAACATGGCCTTTGGAGGGATCTTCATATACTGCCCCAACTTGAAGTCGGAGAGGAACGTGTGAGCTTGGGTCATGCTAATGTATCCATACGTCTTAAATACCACGTTCGCCAAAGGCTTCCCTGGCATTATGTAACCTATCACCATCTCTGTGATAATGTTCAGTCCCGGTTCCTGCAGCAGCAGAGAAACAAAGCACGTTACGCTCTATGCTAAGGTATATATATATATATATATATATATATATATATATATATATATATATATATATGGCAGAGGTGGAGGAACCTGATTGGCGGTGGCAAGAATGACTCCGATGGGCAGGGTGAAAATGAAAGCCATGGCCATGGCAAGCAAAATACCCCAGTAAGGCAGCTGAAGCTGCTTGCCGAATCCTTCGCAGGTGAAGATGGCCAGTGCCGTGACGACGACAAGAATAATATGGAACCACCATTGAGGGACGGACTCGTAGTTTGCCTTCATTAGTCTCCCATGGATATCTAGGTAATTATCGTGCATCTTGGATGCAGTTTGGCGCCATAGTTTCAGGATGTACCTGCGGCAGGTCGAGCAACACGCATGAATACAGTACAAGAGCAAAGATATAAGCATAGCAGAGGAAGGAAGAGACGCACGAGCCATTGAAGAGGAAGACATGGGCGAGAGTGGCCGTCAGTGTCGCAAAGCCGAGCCCGTAGGAGATGGCGAACATGATGCTGAGACGGATATCGCTGTATTTCTCGTATTCAGTGATGTTCAAGGTGAACGTCTTCTGATCGAGAACACGGCCGAGGTCGTATTTTTTTCCGTAGACGTCGTACAAGGACGACGTATACACGGGGAAGTTCTTAGAGCCGTACGCATTAGACCAGTAGGCGATGGGGACGATGACGTAGACGAGGAAGATGTAACCGGCTAATATGTTGAAGGTAGCAAACGCTGGTGAAGCCAGGGGACTGCCGAGGAATCCGGCGATGGTGGACCAGTCGAGGCCGAAAGACCCGACGCCGAGCCCGTGGAGGCCGGAACCAATCTGATGCGCGGTGACGGACTTTTTCCAGATCAGGCAAATCACGGAGATCGCGGTGATGGATGGGAACAGCACGTTGGGAACAACGTAGTAGGCGAAGCTACAGGTGATGACTATCAAGAAGAACTGGAATCTTGACACACCACCCTTGGGCCTCTTCTCTTCCTCATGCAGTGCTCTGCACACGACAACAGAACAGAACTCAATAGGCTGATGTACGGATATGGGAAATGCATTGCAGAATTACCTGAAGAGGGAGACTTGGACGAGGTTTCCCGGCCACCACATATACGGTGAGTCCACCAGGTACTTTCTGAACAGTCCGGCCCATCCGAATCCAAGCAACTGAGGTTTCGCACGAACGAACACAAGGTGTAAGTATTAGACTGTTAGATGAGATTACTGGTACGAGAGAATAGGATCATGTCGTGAAGGCATGCATGGCCTGATTTGAATAGAGGAATCCGACCTGGGTTGTTTCCGATAGCAGCAACGCTGCGATGATGTTGATGCCGCGATGGTAAAAGGCCTTCATGATGGTGACGATGTTCACTGCATAGACGCCGCCAGCACCGGCGTTGGCGAAGATGGTGATCAGCACGTGCTCTTTGAGGTTGAACGGCCCAGGATTCATAGAGAAAGACCAGTTGGTGAGCGGGATCTTGATCGGTGTTGTGGGCAGGATGGCGGCCATCGCTCGGCCTACGGGGAGCGCCAGTATCTGAACGCAAACCGACGACAGGGAGATCTGGTTCTCCCGGTAGCCCAGGAATTGGTTGACGAATGAGAGCAGGACGCAGGAGACGAGCCCCAAGGTCCATGTTCGGAAGGTCAAGCATGGCAGGCTCGGATCGTCGGTGGCCGGCACTGTGAGCCTTACCTGCTCGATGGGGCTGTCATAGTTCTCCTCTGCCATCACCAAAGCAATAATCCGCAAACACAAATCATAGTCGAAAACAAGATATATTCTTCTACACTCGTAGACTCAAACGACGTAAAAAAGAACCACAAGAAAGAGGAAGAGGGAAACAAGAGTACCAGTAATTCCAAGATCCCGGGACTCATCGGCGACGGATCCCATTTCGCTCTTTCTCCTCCTTTGCAATTCGCGATTCGAAGCCGATACTTGTAGATATCAAACCGCACGATAAGGATTCGCTTCTGATTCCTCCAGCAAAACCTTCCCAAAATCATACGTATGCGTTTTCCTTATCAGCCATGAACGAAGCAACCACGAAAGAAAATAAATGAATCTACTAATCCTGCACCGCCACGTCGTTAGAACGCAGGATAAATATGAATGCCCGATCAGCCGAGGCTGTTCGTGGTGGTTTGATGTTGGAGTACTGCTTTGGTATGTTCATTGGGTGTATTAGAAAGCAGGCCGACCAAGCAATTCAGTTGGAGTATAAGTGAACTCCATTTATCGCCTGCATTTACCATCCCGTTTTGGAATAAGTTATTACTACTGATGTTGAAAAGGTCTCCCAGAAACCAGCCCGAGACACATAACAACGGTGATTCTTTTTTACGATGATGATGATGGTGATGATTATTATTATTATTATTATTATTATTATTAGAGAGCAAGAAAAAGAAAGAAGAAATGAAGAGATGAAGAAGTGGAAAGAAGAGAGAGAGAGAGGAGTGATCGGGGAAGAAAGAAAGAAAGAGAAGGGGGAAAAAGAAAAGGGGAAGGGGGAGGGGATCGTGCAAGCAAGGAGAGGAAGAGAAAGTGAGTAAGTGAGAAAAGAAAGAAAAAGAAAGAAAGAAAGAAAAGAAAACTAAGAAAACAAATTGTAAAGGATTCGGTTCATATCAGATGAGGTATAGTTATAATTTTTTATTATATTCTTATTAATTAAATTTCTGTTTTAGATTATAGGTCCAAGAATCTTGATGTTCCTAATTAATTGGACGTTTATATCATGAAGGCAATAAAAGAATGAAAAATGATAATATTGAAAAAAAAAAGAAAAGATCATAATATTTTGGTAGATGACTTCATCTATTTTATTCTTAAAATAGTAATGTACGCGTTTGATGTTCATAAATGTTTGTGATTTACATCAATTACAAGTCATTTAATTATCTAAAAGCATTGCCAAAAGATTTATATGTTGATGATTTTAAAATTTAAATAATTATTTATTATGGTATAAGTATTTATTTATTTATGTCATCTGATTTATATGAAAATATTCATTTAGCATTATATTTAAAAAAATATTAAAGAATATATGGCTTTAAAAAGATATATGAAAATATTTGTCTAATTCCTAATTTGGAAAAAAGTAAATGATATGCTATTTTCCATGACAATTTTATTGTGGGCTATGACTTGGATCATACCTTTGGGGTTAAATATTAATATTTATTCAAGCTAATTTCTTTTATATCTTTGATTTAGAGATATATGTGTTATCTATACCATATAGCTTAAACATGTTTCTGAGTCTTATCACATAATATAATATGGTCATAACCAAGGTTCGTAATATCGTATCGTACCGGTGTTTCGACCTGGGCTCGGAACCGATACGGTATGGTATACCGAGCGGTACGGTATATCGAGCGGTAAACACAGGTATACCGAACGGTATACTCAGGTGTGCCGAGTACTGTAGCACTGCTACAGTGCTACAGTGCATTCGGACCGGTAACAGGTGGTTCGCGTACCGACAACCTATCGAACCGGTACGTACCGCCCATACCGAGCGGTACAATTCGGTACTACAGACCATGGTCATAACCATTAATGCTACTATGACTTCTCCTGTTACATGCACAACTGAGCTATATTTATGTTTATGAACCATTAATTATATTTATATGAATAGTAGTCATTGCATTATAATATTTATCCTTTAATATGTGATATCAGTTATATTTATGGTTTCATTCTGAAAATATATTTAAATGTATCTTATTTTGAAAAAAATTATTAATAAGTCATGATTTTAAAATATATATATATAAAGTTTAAGTTTTCATAAATTGTATGAGCATAAATGAAGTTTTTGATATCTATGCATATTTCAAAAGTATATATTGTAGGTATAAAGATTTAATGAAATTTATTTATTCTGGTTCTAACCATGCATTCTTATAGAAAAACTTATACAATTACGATGTTCTCAAAATCATATTTATTCCATATGGTGTAGATAATATATATCTCCTTATGTCACGATAAAAAAAAATAACTTCTAAACATATAACAAATGTATAACCTTTATTGATATGATCGAAATTATAGTTATACCGATTAGATAACAATCATATAATAAAAAATAATATATCTATTACTTTTTGTAAAACTAAAAGTTTCAATAAATATTTTTTGCATATCATTTCAAATCTAGTGAAATCATATCCTTCAAAACTAATAATAATCAGATTTTTTAATCTTTTTTTCAAATATAATATTGAACAAATATTTTTATATAAATTTAGATGATATAAATCAATAAATAGTTATAAAATAATAACTCTTCAAATTATATGCTTTTCTATGAACATTGAAATTCTTTTGCAATACTTTAAAATAATAAAATAGTTTGTAAATCATACAAATTATATACAATAGCAAATTTCAAATGCATGCATTCCGACTTTTAAAAATAAAATAGACTGGATCATCGCAACACTAAAATATAATTTGGATAATTCTTTTTTTTTCTCTATTCTTCCAAAAATAGCTATTATTATTTTTTATTTCTTTCATTAAATAAATATCAAATTAAATAAGAACATTATATCTTTATCTAATAGAAAATTTTATATTTTAATGATGGAATCAATTAATGAGTCTACAAACTAATGATCATTTGAGAAAAGGGACGCAAGACAAATTTCATCATGGAAAGATATATCAATTGAAGCAAGAGATTCAAACGTTGGGTCGAAGTTTATCATCTCCGAGATCGGGCATCGGGACAGAAAGGATCAAGCATTGTGCTAAGAAGATCGGATGTTACGATAGGTTAACATGCCAATGAATCGAATTATACGCCGAAGGAAAGGACGACATGCCGATAGTTCGGACAAAGTGCCAGATGAACTAATGACATGCCGGATAATGTAGGCTTCAAGATTATAATCGTTGTGTCTTGATTAAAGTAGTTTAAGTATGTAATTGAATTAGTTTTGAGTGTAACTATATAAACTTGATTAAAAGCCCATTGGGTCTGAATCAAATTGGGTTTAATGAAAGGCCAATTCAGTGACTCGAGGTTGGGCTAAGTGGTGGAATCGCTTGTAAACTGAAAAATATGATTTGTACTCTTCCAACAAAATCTAACGATAGTATTGTCAGGGTTAATGGTGGTATCACCCAACGTTAAGTAGTAGTACCACCTAGACTAATGGTAGTACTACCAAAACACTATCTCTCAGGTTGTGTTAGGCGATGGTACTGCCCAAGTAGGCGGTGGTACCGCGAATGCCCCCAACAATCCAGGAATTTAAATTATTAGCTCCATTTCTAAAGCTATTTGGGGCCTAGAAATACCTCTTTCGTTGACGAGCATGAAAAACTTATGATTTTAAAATATTATAAACTCTTAAAAAAAGAGTGTAAAAGTTATCTATTTCTTTTTTAATCTAGAAGTTATTCTAAGGAAGATGAGAGGTCTTTCGTAAAAAAGGAGTATAAGAGTTATATCTTAAACATGTGAAAATTAGAAAGAGTTTTAACAAGGGTAATTGATCTTCACCCATTGAAAGAAGATTAATAGTAAAAGTCAATGGGTCGAAGGAAGAGAAATTGGGAGTAGACATAGGTCAAAACGACCGAATCACTATAAATCAATTTACATTACTTCTTTTGCATTAATTTACTATTACATGATTTACTTAGTATTTCTTACTTTCATTTTTTGTTAATCACATTTTTTATTTTAAACTTTGAAACTGAAATTTTTGGAAAGCACTAACAAAATTCATCCACAATTCTCCTCCCCCCCTAATCTTAACAAAATTTCTTCCTCTCATTTTTTATTAATTTTCTCTTATTTTCTCATCTTGTATTTCTTTCCTTTTCCTCTCCCTCTTCCCCCATCTTTTCTCCCCGCCCCCTTACCATCCTAACAAAATTTCTTTCTCTTATTTTTTATTATTTTTCTCTTTTTTTCTCATCTTGTATTTCTTTCCTTTTCCTCTCCCTCTTCCCATCTTTTCTTGTTGCCCGTCTCTTTCTCTCAATTTCCTTTCCCTTTCCCAACCTTTTTCTCTGTTCTCCCTTTCCCCACGCTCTCACAATGAAGTCTCTCTTATACAGGATAGAGGAGATGGGATATAGATAGATAAGCAATATAAAGATTGCACGCATCATGCATTTCGAAATCGATAACAGCGACCAATTGTCATCAACAATCTATATTAATCCTGGCGTCTCTTATTCCTCCCCTTATGCCATCGTCATTGAATGGCAGGGCAGCCGTCAGGCACATAGGATCCCGCCGTCGGACACTTGGCCAGGGGGCAGTAGTCATCGTCAACCCCTCCCCACCAGTCGACGGAGTAGATGTCGTAGTTGTTGAGGGTGAGGAAAGCGAGCACCGCCATGAAGGCCGTCCCGGCATCCAGACCGGCGGACAACACGTATACGTACCTCCCCCACCAGCTCTTGTACTTGTTGTACACGTAGTAGTTGAAGAAGATGCCGACGACGAACCAGGAGGTGTAGTTCACGGCGTGGGCCGGCGGCATCATGGACGTCGACCCGAGCAGCACCGGGAAGTTGATGAGCTTGATCCACTTCTTCCGGGGGAAGGTCCGCGCCAGCAGCCAGACGGCGAACGGCAACAGCATCCCCACCAGGAAGTAGTAGTTGAGGGAGGAGTAGATGCTCTTGGGGCCGAACATGCGCAACGGGCCGACGACTCCCCAGATGATGGACGCGCTGTAGAAGACGGCGTCGTTGGGGCACGTCCACGGGCTGCCCTCCGGTAAATTGTTGGTGTCGCAGATGGCCGTGACGGTGCCGAGAAGCCACCATGCCGTCCCGAAGTAGACTGCAGACGCGACCACGGTTCCCACCAGCTGAAGAACATTAGTTCCCAAGGCAGCAGCAGCAGCAGATCAGCATTCCAACGACTCTTGCCGTGCATGTCGTGCGACAAAAAAAAGAGAACAAACAACCATCAGATGTATGGATTTAACCTGGGCAATAAACATGGCCTTGGGAGGGATCTTCATGTACTGCCCCAGCTTGAAGTCGGCGAGGAACGTGTGTGCTTGCGACATGCTTATGTATCCATACGTCTTAAACACCACGTTCGCCAAAGGCTTCCCTGGCATTATGTAACCTATCACCATCTCTGTGATGACGTTCAATCCCGGTTCCTGCGGCGCCGGCGAAACAAAGCATGTTACGCCGAGCAGCAGAACGTAAGATCAGACGTAAATGTCGAGAGGGCAGAGAGTGAAGGAACCATATTCGTGGTCGCTAGAATCACTCCGATGGGCAGCGTGAAGACGAAAGCCATGGCCATCGCTAGCAGGACACCCCAGTAAGGAAGCTGCAGCTGTTTGTCGAACCCTTCGCAGGTGAAGATGGCCAGCGCCATGACGACGACCAGAACGATATGAAACCACCATTGAGGGACTGCCTCGTAGTTTGCCTTCATTAGTCTCCCATGAACGTCTAGATAATGGTCGTGGGCCTTGGATGCAGTTTGACGCCACAGTGTCAGGATGTACCTGCACGTTGTCCAGCAAAAGATATGAATCGAATCCACGGAAGATGGATATGTGGATAGCGGTAGATCGAGCAACAAGATACGCACGAGCCATTGAAGAAGAAGACATGGGAGAGAGTGGCGGTCAATGTCGCAAAGCCGAGCCCGTAGGAGATGGCGAACATGATGCTGAGACGGATATCGCTGTAACTATCGTACTCCTGTACGTTCAAGGAGAAGGTCTTCGGATCAAGAACACGGTTGAGGTCGTATTTCTTCCCATCGACGTCGAACAAGCCCGAAGTGAACATTGGGAAGTTCTTGGCGCTGTATGCGTTGGTCCAGTAGGCGATGGGGGCGATGACGTAGACCAGCACGATGAAACCAGCCAATACGTTGAAGGTCGCAAACGCTGGTGAAGCCAGGGGACTGCCAAGGAAGCCGGAGATGGTGGACCAGTCGAGGCCGAAAGAACCGACGCCGAGGCCATGGAGCCCGGAACCGATCTGCTGCGCGGTGACGGACTTCGTCCAGATGAGGCAGATCACGGAGATGGAGGTGATGGCAGGGAAGAAGAAGTTGGGGACGACGTAGTAGGCGAAGCTGCAGGCGATGACTATCAAGAAGAACTGGAACCTTGACACACCACCCTTGGGCCTCTTCTCCTCCTCATGTAGTGCTCTGCCCACAATGGCAGACCAGAGAATTGAATGGCTTGATGCAGGGATACTACAAATGCATTGCAGAATCACCTGAAGAGGGAGACTTGGACGAGGTTTCCTGGCCACCACATGTAAGGTGAATCCACCAGGTACTTCCTGAACAGTCCAGCCCATCCATATCCAAGCAACTGAGGTTTCGATCACGGACACCAGAGTCTCAGCTTTAGGCATTAGAATCTACAAAGATCGTGCGTGGTGGAGGAACCGAGACCTGTGTCGTCACCGACAGCAGCAACGCTGCGACGATGTTGATGTTTCGGTGGTAGAAGGCCTTCATGATGGTGACGATGTTCACTGCGTAGACGCCGCCGGCACCGGCGTTGGCCAAGATGGTGATCAGCACGTGCTCCTTGAGGTTGAACGGGCCGGGATTGAAGGAGAAGGACCAGTTGGTGAGCGGGACCTTGATGGGCGTGGTGGGCAGGGTGGCGGCCATGGCCCTGCCGACGGGGAGCGTCAAGATCTGCACGCAGACCGACGAGAGCACGATTTGGTTCTGGCGGTAGTCCAGGAACTGGTTGACGAAGGCCAGGAGGACGCAGGAGATGAGCCCCATGGTCCATGTCCGGAAGGTCAGGCATGGCTGCGTTGGGTCGTCGGTGACTGGGACTGTGAGCCTCACCTGCTCGATGGGGCTTTCTTCTGCGAACACCACAGCGTTCATTAGGTCATAAAGGCGGGAATAGATTAAACATTTCAAAACTAGAAGATAATATACAGTCTCTGACCCTTTTAGCCATTTGATTCTCTCTCTCTCTCTCTCTCTCTCTCTCTCTCTCTCTCTCTCTCTCTCTCTCTCTCTCTCTGTTCTAATTGTATGCATAGTAACTTAATAATTTGACTTCAACCAAATAGAAACTTATATATTGATTAAAACTTCAAAATCAAAATCATTTTATTTAATATTTTAATAGAATAGTGGCATTGAACACTAGTCTGATTTGGATGTGAATTTCACATGCAAGAGTATGTTTATTGCTGGAGAGGACATTAACTAAGTTTACAATCTGAAGGCTGCAAATCCAAGTTTATAATTATTCATTCCCCAATACTCATCTATATTTTATTATTCTAAAAGAATCACAAGAAAGCACGAATTGTTTTTGCATAATCTATTCTGTCTACATCTGAAAAAGAAAGAAAGAAAAAAAAAAAAGAGGAGAGATTTCTTTATCTTCTAAAGAATTGTTTTTCTTTCTCTCTTTTTTTTCTATTATAGAAAGGTTATTTATTTTAAATAAATTAGAAAGAAAAAAAAAAGAGGAGAGATTTCTTTATCTTCTAAAGAATTGTTTTTCTTTCTCTCTTTTTTTTCTATTATAGAAAGGTTATTTATTTTAAATAAATTAGAAAGAAATAAAAAAATAGGAGAGATTTCTTTATCTTCTAAAGATTTTTTTTTTCTTTCTCTCTTTTTTTTTCTATTATAGAAAGGTTATTTATTTTAAATAAATTAGAAATAAAAAAAAAAAACCTAAGAAAGGAATAATTTTTCTTCTGCTTCTTCTTCTCTTGATCTTTTCCCAATACTTCTCATCCGTTTCTGAAAACCCCATTTCTTAATACATCAAGAACAAATCAAAAAAATGAGGCAGAACTCATTCTCGGTCTGCTACGGAGGAAATGAGGGAAGGAGAAGAGAATTAGGGCGTACCAACGAGAGGCTCATCCTCATAAAAATAAGGGTGAGTGGAAGCAAGCTCATCGGCAACTGATTCCATGTCCGTCGTCTCCTTCTCCCGTTCCTCCTCCCTGGCAAAGGGAGGATAATTCTGTGCCCAAGATTCCGGCCCCGATATATAGCGAGGTCGCACCGAACTCGAGCGACTCCCCTTTAATGCCGCTGCCTTCGCCGATTGGAACTCCCCAAACCCTCTTTTGCTATCCCCGGCAGTGTCCATATCGGAACGAACCCACCAATCCTCCGCCTCCGCATCAGCGTCGATGGGAGTTGGGAGACTATACTGGGGAGAGTGGGGTTGACGACGCCAATAATAAGAATGCATGGAATTGGGAGACGAGAAGACGGAGTGGGAATGATGGAAGGCAACCCAACATCTGGTGAAGATGTAATCGCACGCTTTGCCCTCTGCATTTGCCCGCCAAAGTTGGCTGCCTCCTTTTGCGTCGACTTACAAGGAATTATAATTATAATTACAATAGTTAATTATTATTATTACCTCTATTACTATTATTATTGTTTGATAGTAATTTTGATCATCCGAGCGAGGTCACTCGAGTTACAACTCTGTAGGGAAAGTATTGTTAGCTTAAGTGCACTAAACTAATTACTATTATTATTGCTATTGTTGTTGTTGTTGTTATTAGTATTAGTATTATCATTTTTATCAAAAAAACAATAATATTATTTTAAAAGTCGAATACGACCGACCTATACGCCGATCATCTTTCCAAATTACTATTATTATTATCAGCATCATTACTGTTATTATTAATTATGATACAATTTTGAAGTCTAATAAAGAAATAGGATGACGATCAAAATTTATATGAATGGAGTAGGAAACAGACGGACGAGATAACTTTGTGGTTTCAAATAATTCTTTATTAATCTGATAGGGTTACTCCAAATATCGAAGAACAAGTGTTCGAATTGATAGGATTAAGGAAAAAGAAAATTGACGAATTATTCTGATTTTGTGTGTATTTAAATCACACTTGATTTAAATTAATTATAAACTTCGAGTTTATTAGAATTGTAACTACGTATTATTCTTTAGATAACCCTGGAGTAGTCCATTTGCATATTTAATTGATTTTATAATACATACTAGAGTTTTGACCATCTTATTTATCTCAGTAACACATTTAAATGAGTGAAAGAAAATTTTAGTTTCTTTGAACCGGGTTTGTTTAAGAATATTTATATACATTATAGTCAAAAATATACAATCGATGACAAACCCTTCCGTCACAAATTACATCGCTCCCTTAAAATTATATACACATTCATTAAGAAGCTTGGGATCGATGGTGATATCAAGGATAATGAGAGTTTTCAAGGTGATTGCAGCGATATCAATAACAATTTATACTACATTAATCGCATGTGACAAGGAAAATTCAGGACAAAACCTTTTTAAATGTCAAGAAAAAAAAATCCTGAAAGCTCTAATATTTATAACTGTTTTAAATTTTTATAAAATCAAATATGCATATAAACGTATTACTGTATCTGAATTGTTCAACTTGCTGATATGGAGTTACATACAGCTAACTCTAAGATGCTTTTTTATAAATATAAAAAATCTAAATATGACATTTAAAAAAAAATTCTTCATACAGCAATATAGAGTTTTAAGAAAAAGATTCCTTTTGCTTTTTAGATATCTACACAAAACCAATATTGCGTTTTTCCATACTGTCTTCACAAAATCAAGAATTTCATGACAAAGTATAATATAAATTTTGTAGCATAATCTTACAACCTATTTATTAGAGAAAAAAAAGCGTGAAAAAACAGAGTAAGGCAGCCTAAAAGCCAAAGAAATAGCCATGAAATAATTGTTCATTTAGAAACGCAAGGAATTCTCCTCGCATTTTTGCCGAGAAAGAAGGAAAAGTGCCCCATACCAAAAGCATAACTTTCCCTCTATAGGTAAATCAACAAAAAAAGAAAAAAATAAAGAAAAGGTATTGCCAATCTGACGGAAAAGAACTAATGACGATTTAAGTGAGGTTCAAAAGAGAAGGCGACAGCAAGGTGGTGAGGTTAGCAATTGCAACAAACTTTTCTATAATGGCAGCTCATACCGAAAAAAAACGAAGAAATGATATGACATTATGATGATGAGCCAAATTGAGGAACACCCGAGCAATAAATTATAGGATCTTGGCGTTCTCTCGAGTTCAAGTGCCTCTCGTTTTCTTCAATTGGGCTTGTGTTGTAGGTAAACAACAAATAGGCAGTCGGTCCATTCACACAAGAAAAATAGAGCCAGCACCACACCATGTAGGTTCAGGAAATAAGTGGCTGAATTTTCCTAATATATCTTTGACCTGGCGTACCATCCAAGTAATTGTAGGAATATATATACAGGAATAACATCCATGTCATTGTAGGAATATATATACAGGAATAACATCCATGTAATCGTAGAAGGAAAGTATACACCCAACAATGTCCAAAACCTGGTAGTGCCAATGGAAAACGGAAACAATCTGTTGACATTTTGAATAAACCAAATAGAATTAGAAACAAGCAAGTCATACGGCAACACTGAAAATTTCCCATCTTGCACCAACATAACATGTGCATCTTCTAAAAGATGAAAACTGATTGGACAATCTATCTGATCGGGCAAGAGGAACACAGAAGAACATCAGTCTTAATGCCAGTTGCCAGTAAAGGATTTGCTAACATAACCCCCAAAAAAATAAGCTAATCTTTCAGAGGAGTGCACGTTATTGTGGAAGCAAGACATGGTTTGAAGACGTGGCCTCGCCAAAAGGTTTAACCATGGGTTAAAAATCAAGAACATGTGGAACCAAAGGTTCCAGTGAAGTTTCCATGACAACTCCAGAGGAAGAAAGGAAAATCAAAATAGATCCAACAATACAAAAGTAGAGTTGCTACATGGGTTCTTATATTCAGCAAGACAGCATGCACTAACAAACAGATGAAATTGAAAATTTTACTGTGTATATCCAATGGAATGCTATTAAAGAAATTATTAAACTATCTACCAACATAAAGGGTCATTCACTAAATCTCACTGCTAAATGAAATGACATCTAAAAGCAAACCAGGATTATAGTCTCATAGAGGTTGTTCTATAGTTAGGACTGCTAGATGTTACAGGTGTCTCATAATCAGATGATGCACACTATATATCTAAAAGCAGACAATGTACACAAACCCATAGAGGCTGTACTAGTTCAGACTGCTAAATGTTTACAGGTGCCTTATAGAAATCTACATAATAAACTAGCCAGAATGATCTCAATCCTTATAGAATACTTAAGTTGTGCTAAATGAATGTCTACCAGACCATCATACATCCAGCAAACTAGTGCAACCTGATTGCGAAGACTAGAAGGGACCTGCACCGCATCTTTTCCTATCTTCCATATGGGTGGTATCGCCCAGCACCGCCACCATAGCTTCCCCTGCCACCATAGAGTCCACCTGAGCCATAGCCTGCACCTGGTGATTCATAACCACGACTGTAGCTAGAACCAGCATAACCCCCAGCTTCACGGCCATAACCACCTAAGCCACTTCCACCGTATCCCCCGCCATACCCTCCACCATATGAACCAAGACGGCTAGAATAACCAAAAGAAGATTCTGTCCGATAATCCCCTAAGCCACCAGCAAAACCACCATATCCACCATCAAAATCACCTGAAACACTTGAATAACCACCATAACCCCCAGGTCTAGGACCAAAACCTCCAGGAGTCCTATAAGAGGAAGGACCATAAGCACCACCTGCATAACCACTATAGCTGCCATATCCACCAAAACTATCGCCAAAGTGACGGGCCCTAGGTTCACTACCAAAAGCAGATGATGGGTTGGAGGGTTTCTTTGGTTCAGCTTTCTTGATCTCCACCTACAACAAAGCATAAACATCAACCTAATCCCAGTTATACTAAACAATTATGGAAGTCTATGATATTGCAATATCATTAACCATAACAATATAGAAATAAGTGGCAAATATAATAGGAAGGAGTAATTTAGTAGAATTTGAAATAAATGATATTCCATGTAGAGGAACATGCCCAAGCTTGCACGGTTTGAAGCTTCTGGCTTTAGACATTGCACTAGGCTCACCTGACTACCAGCTAGATCAATCATATTTCCTTTTTTTGCTAGCAAATCATCTACAACTTTTTCTGATTCAAATACTATAAAGCCAAATCCTCGAGAACGGTTGGTTGTATGGTCACGTATGATTTCATGATCATCCACCTTCCCAAACTGAGAGAAGAAGTCTTTGAATTCATCTGCGCATTGTCAATTCCAGAAAAGCAAATGTTCAAGACAATTGTTGTTCACAAGAATGCCAAATTGCTATCCATAAAGGTAAGCACAAAGTACCTTCTGTGAGACTTGTTGGTATCCCACCAACGAATATCTTCCTCGTTTTGAAATCCTTCAGAGGAGCAGCACCTTTTGGAATGGTTCGTTTAATTTCAACCTGCAAAATACAGATCAATGACATCATGAACAGGCAACTAAGATGATCAACAGAAGAATTCTTACCAGCATTTATAAAAAAAAAAATACAAAAAGAGTAAGCATCATCACAAAGAATCACCAATCAAACCATTGTCATGTAGAATGAATTAAAACAATTCAAGGCATTGAGAGATATGAGCCATAAAGACAACTTCCATCTCTGAACTATACCCACAGAAAAGCTCTCATAAGAACACATCCTTTTGCACTAAATGCTAAGGGCACAAACCAGTTTAAAATTTTGGAACCACACCTAAAACCGATTTTCCGTACCATCTCATGTAATACTAATATAGTCTGTACAACCTTAAAAAAATTAAACACTAAATTTTCATATAGGGTGGTATACCATTTATCAGCTTACTTATACATAGTAAGGCCATTGCAATATGGTCAACATAACATGACATTTAATTATATGTTCTTGCCATGCATCTTCATGTGAACAACATTTCAATATTGCAATGTATAATAATCACTCACACACATTGAAGTTCACATAGCCATAAGTTGAGGTTCACATGTGATGTACACTTCCATATTTATGCATATTGATTGAAGGCATATGACAAAATCCTCTTTTCTACTAGATCGTGTATATGTTCAATAAGCTCCCCTGATTTACCAAATCAAACAAACCATCGGACATTACTTCTCATAATTCTTCATATCAATATGAAACTGAATGAAGCCTAAACTGAATTGATTTCACAGAGGTAACTTGAATAAAACAAATATATGACAGCAAGATTTACATAAAACCACCATCCAACAATAACTTCAATTAGTTCTTTGTTGCAGCTGTCTAGTAAGAAAGACCTAAAAGATAAAAATGTAAAGCCATTCAGTTAATTCTCAAGGTAGCCAAAAACCAAAAATTATTTGAATGAATCCCACCTAAAAGGTTCTAATTCAAATCAACAAAAAAAAAAAGAAATTCCATCAAAGACTGCAAAATTTCATGCTCACGCTAGTTGATGTTTTAGTTTCAGATAAACCTCTTTCCTCGATTAACATTTTACAGTGAGGAATAAAAAGGATACAGCTAATGTTAATATTGCATATTAGCATAATACAGCTAATGCAATGACAAGGAATGTCCCAAAAAGGATACAGAAGGAAACCCAAAACAGGGGATAGTGCTACATTCTACATGAAAGCAGACTGCCCTTAGAAAAATATTTGTACATTAAATGATACTGTACTATCCAAGGCCAATGGAAAACATGATCAAGATACACTGCATACAAAAAATAAATAATGGATTTGTCTATGAAACTTGTCAACAAATCCTGAAACTTCTAATAAAATTTATACACTAAATTATGTTCATAGATATGCTGAAGAGGAGAAAATTTAAAGTGGGCAAGCAAAGACTGAGCAATGCACGGAGCTAAATGAAAGAAATGCCAATCAGTATATTCAGATATATTGTTTCCAGCATAACAAGGTCTCAAAAGAAAAACAAAATGGCAGACCAAACAAAGGTAATTCCCTATACCACACAAAGGAACCACTTAGCCAGCACAAGCATGGGTTTAAAAACTAGCAAACCCATTAAAACAATTAAAAGCTCAGAAGGTTACCAGCAGACCATATAAAACAATAAGACAACAGACTTACTGTTTTCCCATTGATAGCATGTGTGTCCTCAATAACCTTGTCAACAACAGAAGGGTCATCAAAGGTGATAAATCCAAAGCCCCTTGGTTTGTTTGTGTTCCGGTCTCTCATTATCACTTTATCCACTATCTTTCCATACTTTTCAAAATGTTGTTCGAATGTTGCTGTGATATGTCAGACCAAAAAATATATATATAAACAATAATTAAAGTGAAAGAAAAAAAATTCAAATCCTACATCAGATGCTACACAAGGATCATATAAATATGAAGAATGATAAACAACAAAGAGAGGATTCTTCAACCACTACACGTCCATCAAAAAAGATGAAACTTCAAAAGCTAAAACAAAGAGAATATGATGTCATGAATAAACTATGTTAGGTTATGGAATGAAGGTTATACACGTGCCAAGAATTGATATAGTTAGTTCAAAAAAGAAGAGTGCCAAACGAGAATAGATTCAAGGAGATGACTAAGACTGACCCTTTATTATGCAAGAGTCAAATACGATAGATTGTATATCAAAATTGTAAAATTGATAGACAAATAAAGAACCCAAATTAAAAATTTAAAAAGCAGAAATAAAGGCCCAAACAGAAGGAATAAACCCACAAAATCTCAACTGAAAAATGATGCCTCCATCATGGATGGAAAAAAAAATATCAAAACAAAGAAAGATGAGGAGCAGCATATCAATCCAAAACTCTAGGACATGGCTAAACAAAGGAACATGTTCCTAATGGGCTAATTGAGACGAACACTCCGAAAACTATGGTTTGAATGCTAATTTCTAGAATCCATTACGGGCTTGTTGACTCAAGTTCTTGCCCCTGTTTTGAAAGGCCATGCTACTGGCTTGCATATATACAAATAGCAGAGTGTAGGCATTGTGCTTATTTGATTGCATGGTGGAGACAGCATTTCTCCTCCACGAACAACTTGATGAGCCCATCCAAGTAACATGAGCACCCCTTTGCTCTAAAAATGATTGATAACCAAAGCCCTCCTTTCATGTTGTTGTTGCACAAAAAAATATATTTGCTAAGCTAAAGTACATTGACCTGTCGTAGCACAACCATGTAAACACCTAATGAATAACCTTTAGCCTAAGGACGTGAGCAATTAGGCCTTCGCAAAAAAGGTATCATCCTTTGAAGTTAACTATAAAAGAGCAGAATAATAAGCCAGAGGAACCCTAGAGAGGATCTAGAAGCAACAATTAGCAAACGAAATGGAAACAAAGAGAGGATCCAGAAGCAAACGAACCCATGGTTGTGTCCTTGGGAAGCCCACCGACAAAGATCTTCCTGCAGCCAAAAAGAGAGAGGGAAACGAAAGGCGTCAGGGCAAGATCGATCTAAAAGCAGGGGAACGGCGAAGCGCAAGCAGAGATCGAGGAAGTAACTCACGCTGGACTCGCCCCGTCCTGCTCCTGCGACCTCGATCCCATGGCCGTCGTCGACGCTGGGTCGTCTCTCAGCTGGTTAGGGTTTCTCGGACGAGGGTAGAAAGAGCGAGGGCTCCAATGCGCTTCCCGTGGCTCTAATAGACCGGGATGTCACGTGATAACCAGGTGACCTATTCCTCCCCTCGGATCCCGCAGCAAATGGATCTGAGCCGTTGAATACTGATCTGGAACGAACTCGGACAACAAAGGGGCTAATTGGGCCTCCCAAATTAAGCGGACCGATTTCCATTACCTGTGGAGAATCCATCCGTAATCCTCTTTAATTATTTTCCTAACACAATTGAAACGGAGATGTACTCACATTACAAAAGATTAATTACTTCCTATATTCTTATAGTGTGATATGTAATACATCTTATAAATCATTAAATAATTATTAGTTTAAAATTATTTGAATAAAGAATAAATAATTTAATTTTCAGTTAATATAAAAGTTAAAATGAAATATAACTACGTACCAAAACAGATATTTCTCCCTCCACATCTTAGGTCGACTGTGAGGGAGTTAAAGATGGTTGGTTCTTCATATTTTTCTTATTTTATGTATTCAAATATTTATTTGATATCTTTGTTGCTTAATAAAACTCATATCATTAATATTTCATAAAATTCATAGCATCCCTATATCTTGTAACCTATCAAATTCATAGGATTTTATTTCAATTTAAATGATAATTTTTTTATGATTGCTTAGATATTAATTTATTCACATGTAATTATTAACTATGATTTAGTTGGATAGAATGATGCATAAAATTAAGTAAAGCGGACGACTTTGACTTATAATATATATATATATATATATATATATATATATATATATATATATATTCTGTATCGAGTTAATTAGTAAAATTGTTATCAAATAATCGAGCTCGATATGGCATGATTGTCTATTGAGTAAAACGTGCAACTGTTTCTCCAATGGGAGTAATGGTCATAATAATCCACTATAAAAAAATAACGAAAATATGTTTGCTACTCTATTAAACATAACTTTAGAGCTCTTTCTAAATTATCCTAATTATTAACTAAAATATCGAATAGGTATTTGTCGAAAATATTTTAACTTAATTTTAGAGTTGGATGAACGGATCAAATTGGCTTCCAACTCAAAAAATTTAAAAATGATAATTAAAAAATGACTTAATAGCTTGGTGTATAAGGAGAGCCTTCTCAATGATTCAGAACAAATTTTATCGATTTGTATTAGGTCAATCAAGAGGATTTGAACTTACCATGATCAAATTGTATAGTTCTAAACCTCCTTAGTCTAATCCTCCCGAGGTTAAGCATTTCTGGCCTGAATGTTAGGCTTACATTAAATCCTACCTTCCAAATTCTCAAACCTTTAAACTTTTATCGTATGTTTCTAGATCAACCAGCTAACATACCATCACTCGTTTAACAACTAGCTCCACTAGCTCCCATCATAACTGTCCCTATAGAGACACTCAATTATCTAACTCATTAGGTGTAAGTCTTGGTAGGGATAGTTTAGAATAAGGCCCTCTTCCTTCCCTGACTAGTCTAAATGGTACAACAATGATCGTATACTTCATCTATTCCATATTTCTATAGTCATGCTCCTCTACTCTACTCTAGCCCCGAGCCTCTGAAGTCCTAATCTTCTTCAATCAATGAACCATGAGAAGCACATTAACCTTATATTCTCTCACCATCCACGAAGCCCAGCCCCTAGCTCGAGAGGACTCGAGTTGTCATGAGGATGATGATGAGCCGTCCTCCCCTCTCAAGCTAACTCGATAACAAAGGTGGAGATCTCGTAGGATGCTTGCCTAATCTCGGTGAGTGATGTTTAGGAAGGCTCTTAACTCTCAAGTGGAGGTTGTTCCTACATCTACTCTCATGCAGTTACCTCGCCTTAGAGAGTCAAAGTGGTTGGGTGGAAAATGGTCTACTTCCTCCCATTTTGTTGTGTCCTCTTGATAGCCTGAAAGACCTTCGTATAAAGGTCTATGTTTGCATGAAAATAAAATTAGTTAAATCTATAAAGATAAAAATAAAATGGCACAAAGTTGAGTTTTCGAACATTGACCTCAATCTATAGGACTAAAACATAGTTCACGGACCAATTCTTGTTCATCTGTAGTATGATAGTAGATTTGGACAAGATAAGAGCAAGTTGACGATGTTGCTATTTTTCTAACCCATATAATTTTGGGACGACGTTATATAGCTTCTGAATAGCTCAAGTGAGGTTGACAGGCCAACCCCTCTACGAAGAAACAAAGAATATCTTTCTTTTATCATTTGTTAGATGAAGAAGCTTGTTTGACTTTGTAGCAAGATCAAATAGAGAGGAAATAAGCTGAATTCTTGAGGCACACATTAAAGTATACATGCAACTAGGTCAGCAATGGGGTAATATCAAGCAATAAGATAGTGCTAGGAGTTCATCATCATATGTGAAAGATATAATTTTTAATTATTGAAAACTTTAGCAAGGAAATGGAGGGGAATTTGAGTCATACCTCTAGGGCATCAATAGAGGCATAAAAGTAACGATGCAACATATATATTGAATTACTTAGCTGAGGAGCAATTAACTAAATAAGGGCATAAGTAGAGATCTGATAGTCGAAGTCAAAAAATCTCATCGTAGATCATGAGACCTTACTATATGAGAACTTGTCTCCGAAAGGGTGGTGGTCTCCCTTGACATAGACACTTTAACCCCTTAACTAGAGGGGAAAGTTATTCTTGCTAACACTAATGATGGTCAAAATCAACAAATCATCAAAGCCCCATACGTGGGAGGAAGAGTTAGATTGGAAGAGGAAATCATCTCAACCTTTAGTAAAGATGGAGTAGGGAAAAGTATGGAGCTCTCTGAGAGCCGAATGTTTCAAATCTATCAAATGCTCCAAAATACTTTGAAAGCATGAGTAGAACAAACGAAAGTGGTCTATTGTTTATAGGAGTCAAATGACCCTTGGTCTCCCAGTTGGCTAATCGTCCAATGGTTCAAATGATAGATGATGTAATGTATCATTATTAATCAATTGCTCAAGAGTGATACAAAGCAATCATGATGATCTTCTAAATCCTCGATGACATAGTGAATCACCACATGGATGCCTTATAAAAAATCATACGAACATAATGTCAGGCCATCATTATAGAATTTCACAAATCAAATCTTGTAAAATTCAACAAATTGCCAAAACAATACACTCATCGAAGTTTAGGGCAAAAATGACACACGCATGTAGAAGAGGCTAAGTTTTTAAGGTAGCCTGATTCTAATGATGCATGACCAAATCAACCTAAAGTATATTTCAATAATGCATAGTTGAATCAGCCTAAAACACATTCCAATGACATACGACCAAGTTGGTTTAAAGCGTATTTCAATGATACAACTTTGAACGTATTATCTCTTGATAACTTGAACAATTTATCTTAATATCGATGGAATAAGCTAAGTCATTTCAATTATTCTCTCTCATTACACTCAACAAACTAAAAAGTGATGGGGTGTGTGATATGAAAATGAGAATGTTACCAACATCTCATCACTATATAGCCAACATAATAATGTATTGGGTCCGGTCCATATGTGGGTTTGGACAATTTGAACCATAAGCCCAAATCAACTAATTGGAGATTAGAGAGAACGAAATTAGGGTCAGATTAGAGTAAGAGCCTGTACGTGCAGCGGCTTGCAGAGAAATAGAGAGAAAAAGTAAGGTTTCTGAGTTTTTCTGCTTGACGATCGGTGGCCAAACGTTGTTAGTTTCGACCCAAATTTTATGTGGAGAATCCTTGCAGCAAACTTTACAATCCTAACGGTGTTGATCTGCAGTTTACCCTCTCTAAGGTACTTTCCTACGATATCCACTTTGTGAGACCTAGAATTCTCTTTGGAGGAGATCCACCTATGTGCTGAAGATATGCTATTCTTGAGCCAAGATCTATATTCTTGATGTTATTCTGATCCTCTAGTTATTCTAGAGAAGACCTATAGTAAACCTGTTATCATTATTATTGATAGTGGAAGTTTGAGGTGGACTACGGTCCCGTGGTTTTTCCGAGTTTTCCACGTTAAAAAGATTTGGTCTCACTGTGTGATTGATTTATTGCTCTATTGTTTATGCTGTGCTGATTGATATTAGCATTTTAATATCAAGTTGGTATTTTGATGAGAAACCTATTTTGATACACAAAGAGGGAAAAGAATTATTTCGTATTAACATGTTTCTTCCCAACATAATGCTAGGTGATTGACAACTTAGTATCACCTAGGTTGACATGTATATGACATGTGTCCAATGCTTTTGGGTCATATAGGGTGACATCTTGATGTCATGTGACTTAATTAGCTAAATCATTATCACAATATTGAGCTAGGTGCGATAGAAAATCATAATAGAGACAAATATAGAATGATAACTTTGTATTTCTTACATATTATATTCATCAATCAATCTATGATTTAAGGATCAATCACTGATTTGAGGATATGATTTGAATGTATAATTTGAGTACATGTTGAGAAAAATATCTCTCTCAAAACTTGTATAAATACTAATTACCTTAATGAATAATATCATCTCTTTCACGATAAATTCTTTAAATTCTTTATGATATCAAAGCCCTCTTGCTTCAAACAAGGCACACTTTGCCTCACTCTCCTTGTTACTATTTTATAACTCTCAATTTCTACTTTTCACTTTCAAATTCTAGTGTTGAATCGAAAACGAAGAAGCATAACTCCTCCCTATAGATCTCCTAGTGTGATCTGTTCTATAGTATATTTACTCAACCTTATTGATCTAATCAACCTCCTCTACTGATTGACTTGTTTCTTCAATGATCCTTCATTACTATTTATGTTTAATTCTGCTTTGTCGACGTACCTTCTACTCCTACGCTACCACCGATCACCTAACATCTTCACCGACATTCTCATCTACTTCTCATCAACCATAAAACTCATTAGTGCATCGAATCTACAATCGACCTCTCAACAATAATTCACTGCCTTCCACCATTCTTCCAATAGTACCATCAGCCCTCGTGATCGAGAGAAGGACTCATGAGGGAAAGAAAGAGATCGCCTCCTTCTACATATCCCAGATTTACAGTTTCACATATTTTATCAGTTTAAATCCTCACTTGTGTACTTCTCAAATTTGATCTCCCATCAGATCAAATCCCTTATGTGCACTTCTCAGATTTAAAATTTTCTTATTGATCATAATATCTTCTTTTCTTCCTCTTTTATGATGCTTCAATTATTATTTTTTTTGAAAATAATAGTTTATGTCAACTTACATAGCAATATCTATCAATGTAAAAACTTTAATCCCCTTCAAGCTCTCTAAATATGGCAATTGTGCATTTTAATGAGCACAATTCACCAATCTTCTTTTTTGATATGGTTATTATGCTATATCGATGACTCTCTTAGTTATCCATATAAAAAAAATCTATATACAAGAAGAACTCATCGTAAATCCTAATTATAAATTATGGATACGAAATAATCATCTTATTCTACAAGTCATTCATGCCTCAATTTGTTGGCTCTATAGTACTACTAATCTTTGCATTGCAGTAGAAGCTTGGTCCAAGTTACAAACTACTATTGCAAATCATTCTTGTACTTGCATGCTTAGTATTTTATCTACTCTGATAAAAATAACATAAGAAGAAAATATTATTGTTAATTATATATAAAATATAAAAATTATTATTGATGATTTGATATTAATATGTCATCTCTTTAAGTGATGAAAATGTCATTGTTCATACTCTTAATCACTTAAAAGATGAATATAAGGAATTAATAACCGCAACTCAATTACGTGACTTACCAATAGCATTTGAAGAACTATATAACAAGTTAATTGATTATGAAATGTATCTGAAATGAGAAAAGAGGAAGACATACCAACTATTATAGCTCAATTTAATCAAAAATACAAAACAAAGAATGATCAAAGCAATAAAAACTTAAATAAGGGACTAAACAAGATGTCTCATACACACATAGGTAACACATAGAGTCATCATCCACCATTATACCATCAACTCTTCAACGATAGTGATAATTTTAACCCAAACAACTCAGGAAATAACTTTAATAATAATTATTACAATTATCAGCAGTTCTGATTCCCAATAATAACAATCAGCAAAAAGTCATCTATTAGCTCTGTAACAAAATTGGATAAATAGTAGAAGTTTATCGATCTTGACTTAAGTATAATGCTACACTCAACTGCTCGTAAGCAAATATCATAACTACTACGATTACTCGTATAAGCAATTGGATTATTAACTCCGGTGCTTTCCATCATATCACTTTTAACCTATAAAATTTATCCATTTATATCGATCATAGAGACAATAAAGATATCATTTTTGGTGATGATAACGGAATCATATCACTCACATTGGTTCCATAATATTCAATTCACATACAAATATTTTTACACTCAATGATGTTTTATATGCATCTTAGATCAAAATAAATTTTATTTTTATTTCTCAATTCTATAAATAAAATAATATCTCTATTGAGTTTTTTTCTAACTCGTTTCTTATAAAAAATCTAAGCATAAGGATATCCTTAATCCAAGGATAGAATAAATACATCTACAAGAAGTCGTCAATTTTATAAATCACCCAACAAATCACTCTTGCTTTAGTTACTGCTTTAATCAATATGTGGCATTATCGCCTTAATCATCCATTATTATTCATTCAACAACAACTAATTTCTGATTGCTCCCTTTTAACTTTTAAGTCAAATAGAGTTAAGTCATTGTGATGCTTGTCTTAGTAACAAAAGTTACATATTACTTTTTGAAACATCTTTCATATCATGCACTAAATCACTTGAAATTATTTACACTGATGTTTTGGACCTTACATAATCAATTCCTTTGATTATATTAGATTTTATATCATGTTCATATATTACTTCATTAAATATATATGACTATATTCTCTCAAACATAAATATGAAATCATCGTTGTCTCTACTTATTTTTTTAATGTTGATAAAGCATTCTTCTAGTCCACTATTAAAATAATTTACTTTGATAGAAGATGTGAATACTAAGCTCTAATAACTTACCTCTCATTATGTGGTATATGATATCTTAAGTCACCACCACATATACATCAACTAGTTGGTTATATGGAACAAAAATATTTACATATAGTTAAAACCGATCTCATCCACTTGCACTATGCTTCAACGCCACTAATCTTTTGGTTAGTAGCATTTCAAACTACGATATACCTCATTAATTATATACTCATCTTGATTTTACAACACCAGTCATCATTTAAAAAATTATTTTATAAAATCTCAAATATTTAAAAACTTAAAATATTTAGTTATTTATGTTATCCCTAGCTATGCCCATACACTTTACATAAGTTAACACCAAGGATCAAGCATTGCTTCTTTATTGGGTACTCCCATGAACATAATAATTTTCAAAACTATGACCCTCATACTCAAAATGTCTTTATATCACATTATGCTATTTTTATCGAGCCCACCTTTCTCTTCTGAACTGTTGTTCTTTAACTAATATTAGTCACCTCAAACCCTCTCAAGTGCACCTCTCACACTGTCAATAAATATTTTTTCCTCTAGACTTGTACTTCTTATTACTCCAATTCAATAGCACCTCACCTCCTCTATAATTTCTTTCTTTCTACCAACTCACTCAATAATAGTCGATAAAGCAACGCCCTCGATACCACAAATGACACTAAAGTGTATCAACCTAATTAGGTATATATCACTAACTCTTTAATTCTAATACATTTAACAAAACTAAATAATATCGCTGAGCTTGGATATCACATGTCAAACATGCTAAAAAAATAATATCTTCAAATTACGTCAAATCCTTAATCTTCATAATACTATAAGCTCTCCACTTTGACCATATTAAATCTATAATCATCACCCAAATTCAAAAATCTCCACACTGGTATAAATTCATATGTGAGGAATATGATTTTCTACTCCATAATATCACATGCACCCTTATACTATCTCATCTCACGTAAAATATCATTAGGTGTAAATAGATCTTTCAAATTAAGCAGAACCCAGATGGATCCTGTGTTTAGTAGCTAAAGGGTTTTACTAATGACTATGTATTGATTTTACAAAGATTTTCAATCTAGTTGCTAAACGAATGATAATTCAACTTATCATAAGCTTGGTTATTACTCAAGGTTAGCATGTATGCTAAGTAGATATCAATGATACTTTATTATAAGGGACTTTAATTGAAGATATCTTTATGTAATAACCCCCTGACTTCATCCACCTTTAATATCTAAACTATGCTTGTAAATTACAAAAAGCTATTTATGAACTTCATCAAGCTCTAAGAGCTTGGTATATCGAACTTAACTCCTTTTTTAGGTCAATCAGTTTCATCAACTTTAAATCTAACACATTTTTATTCCTATAATAATAAATAAATATTTATATATATCTACTAGTTTATATTAATGACATTATTATTATAAACAATAATTTCATGGAAATCAAGTAGTTCTTTAAGCAATTAATAGAACGATTCTTCGTAAAAAACTAGAAAGCTTGAACTATTTTCTAGGAGTGGAAACAACTTTTAAGGTTTTTTTTTAATCTTAAAAGAAGCACATTTAAGATCTATTATTGAAGACGACTATACTAAATGTTAAAGAAGTCGCTACCCTACTCTCTACCATTGAGTTATTTAAATTATACGATGGTTACCCTACTATGAATCTCATGTAGTACTAACAAGTAATTGGTTCTTTAGTGTTTTATCTTTTATATATTCTAATAGTTTATTTAAACTCAAGAAATTATCATAATTCATGCATTGGCCCTCCATTACACATTGGTCTGTACTAAAATATGTCTTGGAATATCTTTAAGGGATATTTAATCATGAACTTCTTCTTTATAAATACTCATCACTTTATCTCTATGCCTTTGTTAATGCTGATTGGACAGACAACACTTATTGGGAAACATAGGGTAGCATCACATGGGCAATGAAAGAATAAAAAAATAAAATAATAGATTTCCCGTATAAAAGGGTTTATTGTCATTATACGAAGATTGGTACGTAAAAATCCACAAAATCAAAGACTACGTATATATAAAAGATGTGTTACCTAGGGAGATTATATATTTCTGAAAACTTGCAGATCTATAGGAGAGGATGAAAGAAGTCATATATCTTTATCTCTAGTTGTGATCCATATGATAGATGTGACAAAGACGCTCCTCAAATCGTTGCATGATCTTTCTCTCCACGCATATCACATGATCGAGAAGGGATTAACCCTTCTTGCTATCCATATGCCCCCAACTGGGGCTGTTAGTTAAGGAGAAGAGGGAGGGAGGAGAATAGGAGGTTGTAGGGAGGGGGGAGAAGGGATCAGTCATACATATCAGAACTCTTTCTAACTCGGTGAATTATCATCTCTTATAATAATTCACTTGACTTATCGACTACGGACGTACTAGGCCACTTCGTCGCATTCCCTAGATGATACATGAGAATCCAATCTATTAGACATGTTTGTCCTTAGTTACTATGTATCTATAGTCCCTTATCCATTTAATATCCCAACGATCGTATATCGGGCATGGTATTGTCATGCCCATACGGTTTCTAATTGAGTCTCTCTAGTTGGATTTTCTCAATGAACTATTTCTCTCTCAATCTGAATAACCCTGGTCAGGGATTTGTCTAAGCAATAACACAAGATATTTCTCTCATAACCATAAGAGCATATGATCATTTATCGATACTTAATTACCCTTGTAAGTTTGGCTACCACTCCCGATGACCAGTTGTACTAGATCTGAAACTTCCAGACCAATAAGTCTAATATTAAAGAGTAAAGTACTCATATAAGGCATCCTTAGTGTCTCAAGTCTGAATACCAAATACACAACTATGATGACGGAATCGTTGTTTGACAACGAGATATTATCAACCATCTAGCATTCGATGAGTAGATCAATCAGTGAACTATTTTCCAATAAGCACCTATACTGTATCTTTGGTGTCCAACATGAGTAGCTATGAAACTTGGCACATCCATCATATGGACATGTATATAACACACCAATCTATCTGGTTATCTCGATGTTCTTTCGAGTAACCTACGACCAAGATTTTTAAAGTCTGTGTTTAAAAGTGAATCAGTCTCATTATCATGATCTCATCATGATCTGATTCCTATTGTACATATCCATTGATTTCATAATATATGCAACAGATAATATAAAGTGAGAAAAATATCAATAAATAATAATAAGCAAAAGAAGTATGTATCATGTCACACGTGTCATCACTCACGTGATTAGCTTGTAGGGCACCTATGACTAGCAACATTGATGATAAAACATCTACATCAGCCTACGTTATCTTTCTGGGAGCAAACTAATTAGTTAGAGTTTTAAGAACAAAACACAATTGCAAAATCCACTATTTTAGCTGAATACGAAGGTATTGCAAGTGTAAAATTAAACTCGATCACCAATTTATTACACTAACTTGGCATCACCTCCCAATATACTCCAACAATACACTATGATAATATAAGTGCCACTTACCTATGCTCTAACCTAGTGTTCTATTTTCACAAAAATATATTCTCATCTACTTTCATTTTGTTAGAGATAAAATTGTTAAATATCACCTATGTGTTTCTCATATCTATACTTTTAACCAATTAGTAGACTCTCTCACAAAGTCTCTCGCTTATAGGATATTTTAGTTGTTTCGATTTAAGATTAACATCATTGATGAAAGCTTAATCTTGTAGGATCATGATAAGAGATCATGATAGAGACAAAAATAAAATAATAATTTTACATTCCTTATATGCTCTAATCCTCGATTAATCTTTGATTTAAAAATCAATCACTTTGAATGCTTTGAGTGCATGAGGAAAATCTCTCCCTAAAATATGTATAAGTACGTATTACCTCACGAATGATATCATTCCATTCGTAACAAAATTTTCAAGGTGCTTCGTGATCACAATCAAGATTGAGTAAAACGCACAACGACAGTCCAAGAGTCTATTATAAAAACACTCTCACAATAGTTCAATGCTAATTATTTTTATTGACTATTTGGTAGAATATATGCACAGACTAATTTCTCTTAATTGGATGTATGCATGTGTCGCATGTAGTTGTGGTTATACACTATGCTCTAATCCTCGATCAATCTTTGATTTAAAAACACTCTCATGTATCAGTAGCATATAATGTTTGTAATATAAGAATTACTAAAAGTATTTTAGGAGTAATAAATATCATCTTTGTAATATCAAGATGTTAGACGATTTCTACAGAGCATGATTGATGAAATTATTTATTTATTTATTTATTTTATATAGAAAAATCATGAACATCAAGTTGGAAATGATGATCAAACATCAATAATTAATATGTTTCAAGATGTTTTGCTTTAGTCTTAAATAGATGACTTGATCCAATGAATATGTAAGTCATTAAAAAATATAAAATTAAACTCCAATGGATTTTTGAAAAGGGATGTGTACATATAATAAATTTTATAAACTTTATATGAAATACTATAATCAATTTAGTTTAAAAAAAGATAAATTCTTGAAAAAAACTCTAGTTTAGATAAATTCCTGTATAGCATATCAATTTTCAAAAATTCTTACAAATATCATAGAGTCGAACCCTAATAGGGGAGGCAACAACGCGCCCACATCAAGCACTATGCAATCATGGTGGGAGATCATCTCCTAAGCTCGTTTTCAAATCCTCTCCCTAGCCTCCATGCTCTTCTCACCTGATCTTGTCTTATTGGTGGACTTTGATCGTCATGTTCGTTCCCTCCTTGACTCTCCTATAGCCTATGCAACACTCTCTGTTGTTCTCTGCTCATTCATTTGGATCTAACATTGATCCCCTCCATAGTCTCACTCTCATTTACCATCATCGCTAATAGAGGGAGGATGATAGTAAAAGGTAATAGGAGAGTAGGCGAGGACGATGGACAACAACACTGAGCGGAGGCGATGGACAACAACACTGATCGGAGGCAATGGTTAACAAGAGCAATATTATTATTTTAAAGAAAAAATAATTCATAAGAATTTTTAAAAAATGGGTGCTAAATAAATTTTTTAAAAAAGGATATTAGTATTCGTAATCCTTTCAATCCATAATTTTGAATATTCCTAAGTTATTTATTTTGAATATTTATAAATATAATTTTAAATTTTCAGTAAAATCTTTTCACTCCATACTTATAATCATTTTTTTCTCCATTCTCCATCTCACCCTCCTCTTAATTAATAAAAAAATGATAGCTGATGAAATGAGATGAGCTTAGATCAAAGAGAAAATATGAGAAATAGTTTTTGATGTTTATTATAATGATTTAATATTTTTAAAATTATGTTTATGAGCCTAAAAGATATTATCTTATAAGTCAATTGTATTAACTTATAAAATATCATTTTGTGCCTTTCTAAATTGTGTAGTAAGATGCATAGGCGAGGTTGGAAAAAAAAGAGCAAAAAATAGAACTAGAGAGATCAAAAATAGTAAAATATTATGTTATTATTTTTAAAAAAATATAAATAGCAAAAAGTTGTGAATAATAAGAAGGGATTCTAAATAGTGAGTTCCTTTCCAAAAATAGAGTTTTTTTAAAAATTATCCTTAAAAAATCGATCCAACCAAACCGAATTGAGTTTATGCGAAATAATATTTTTCCTCACAATAATGATATTTTTTTGATCAGTTCATAAAGGAAGGGGCTCACCACAAACGAAATGACAGAGACTTGATTTGGGAAAACCTTTTTGGTTGAATTCTTTGCCAAAATGCCAAATAGAAAAGAAAATAGAATGTAATCAGGAGAAAACGAAAACCTAACTTTGGGCATTTCATTACAAGGCGAAGAATTGCCCAAACGTCTTTAACTTTGTCCGTAATTGGGGAGAATTCCCCAAATTAAATCGTTCCCCCTTCTCACAAACACGCTGTCTGTTGTAAAAGACCAAAACGAGGGCGGAAGGGAATACAAGTGAAAAGAGGCGGCGAGACGACTTCAAGTCTCCTCTTTCTTTTGTGCTCTCTCTCTCTAACTCCTATTACCTCCTCCTCCTCCTCCTCCTCCTACCTCTCTCCCGTCTATCCCGGATTGGAAGATGAGCGGCGGCGGTTCTAGGGTTTCGATCCCTGCCGGTGTGCGACGGACGATTCAGAACATCAAGGAGATCGCTGGCAACCATAGCGACGAGGAGATTTATGCAATGCTCAAGGACTGCGGCATGGATCCCAACGAGACCGCCCAGAAGCTCCTGCTCCAAGGCATCCTCTCTCCTTTGCCTTCCTCGTCTGCCGTGCGCTTTGGTCCGGTGTTCGGCTTTTGGTTCTGATGGGCGGCCGTTGTTCTCGGGCGAATCGACTCGCAGCGTTTTGGCGCTGTGGAGTTTCTTGAGTATCGATTTTTTTAATCCTCCTTTGGCACTATTGCGCATCTCATTGGATTTCTTGGGTAGGAGATTTGGAGTTTCTGGCTGGCGAAATTGATTCGTACGTTTTGTTGTTCTGGGTTAGGTGGATCGATGGTGGTTGGGGTAGCCTAGTCGTTAAACTGTATGTTGTTGGAGTTAAAATGAGTTTTTCCGGAACAGAAGGAACAGTTGGGTCACCAGTGCCCTTAGATTGGATTTCACCTTTAATTTGAATTATATGATCTGCTTTATACTATAACTGCAATATCTAGCAAAAATTATTTATAATCTCGGAATCACGTGTGATTTAGTTGGACTTGTCTTTCATGATTCTGGAGCAACAAGTATTTGAGGAGTGATGGTCTTAGGCGTCTTTTCTTGTTATCTAGAGAGGCATAGTCATGTTGAGTTCCATGTTCTTTCCCGGTAGAGTAGCTTGTAAAATTTTGGTTGTAGTTGTACCTTGCTAAGGGAGTGTTTCTATTATATTAAACTAATTTACTAAGCGTCATGTTCTATGTATAATTTATTTTGGAATATCTAGTGGTAATATGGTTGGCATATTTACAATATTTAGATATTAACAAAACCAAGAATTTTGATGGCATTTTACCATGTTCCGTACCATATATTCTGCTAAAATTTAATTTAGATAATAATATATAAATATATTTATATGTCTACAAACATCTACGGTTTCCAGTATGATGTCTCTTCTTTTCCATGTTTTCACTCCTTTGTCTCTTCAGTAATAACAATATTCATTTATCAGTTGGATATTCTGTAATCTCTTTCTTGATGTGTATATACCTGAATTTGGAACGTACTTGCTTATGTTGTATTGTTTTAATTGCCTTCTTAGTCATAACTACTATCTGGTTTTTGTGTTGTAGACACCTTTCATGAAGTGAGAAGGAAGCGTGACAAGAGAAAGGAGGTAATTTTTTTTATTGTCTTAATACGTCTGTTTTTATTCTTTGCTTATGCTAAGAAAGTGATTAATATGTGAAGTCTGGGGATATATGTGTTAACAAAGTTGCAGGATCAAACAAGTCATTAACATTTACTTTAATATAAGCATTTGATTAAAGTACATGTCATTTTATCATCTGTCTGAATCCCAAAAGGGACTAATTGGAATCTATATTGAGACGTGAAGGTCCAGGTCTTCTTTATATTATATAAATTGCGTAATTCTAGATTAAATTCTTCTTTTTCTTCTTCACTTCTCTCTTCAAAATTTAGTTTCTAGCACAATGTGTTGATCTAACGATTCAGATTTGTTTTCTCCAAATTCTTTAGAGTTTAAATAGGAGAGTTGTTGAAATCAAATGGCTGCTATGTAAGTTAAATAGGAGTCACCGGAAAAAATTAAACATGCTGGTTCTTGTCACTGCCTAGAATGAACTATTATTAAAAGAATTGAACCCACAATATGTGTGATTGAAGTGACAAAAAGGATTTGCTTGCTCTATTACTTTCTTAAGTTATAATCTCATAAGAGCCGGAGACTAGATGGTTTCAAGTTTTGGGTGATATGGTTGAAACTGAACCATTTTGGGTTGGTCTTAGACCAGACCCGTAACTCGAAATGTATGGACTTCCTTTGTCTTGAACAAAATATTATGGAAACTGGTTGAGTTTGTCTGTAATACAATGATCTTAACTAGTTGAAACCTGTTCTAACCTGCCCAAAGCCTATTCTTTCAGTTAAATT
This sequence comes from Musa acuminata AAA Group, assembly GCF_036884655.1. Lineage (NCBI taxonomy): Eukaryota > Viridiplantae > Streptophyta > Magnoliopsida > Zingiberales > Musaceae > Musa > Musa acuminata. Next base: position 8,472,325 of record NC_088349.1, read on the forward strand.
ATTGTATGATGGCTGCACGCATGCATCCTCCACATACTAAAAATCATTCAAGATCTCCATTTCTTTATCTCACATTTTTTCCCCTAAAATAAACAAATATCAACAATTTTCCTCTATAAACTCTCCAATTTTGAGATTAACCAAATGAATATTCTGCTATTCTCAACAGAATGTGAGAGACCCTAATGATGCTAGGTGGAGGCCAGGTGTGCAGGGACGAGGAGGTAGAGGAGGTCGAGGAAAGTTGAACTACTCTTCACACTCTCTGCCTAGTGGTATGTAGTTTTCTTGTAATATAATACTCCAACTTTATGCGGCTAATGAGTTGCTCTAAGAAGTTATATGTTTCTCTTCTTGGTCTTGGACCTTTCTTTGTTTATCTGACTGCATAACATTCGTATTTTACGTGATATTACTTGGTTATTAGCTAACCATATGTACATCGATGCTTTTTCTTCTAATTTGAACATCTCACACATACATCAATAAGAACTTTCTTAAATTACCCAAAGTCAGTTGTATCAGAAATCAGATTTGTGCCATCTATATTATGATGTGTGGACTCAGTGTTCTGTTCCATATGCTGTGATATTTTGCATTTTGCTCTTTGGAGACCTTCCATAAATGCTTTTGGAAATACTTTATAGAACATGTTTTGTTGTATTTCTAAGGTGTGTTCTGTGACACAAAAAACACATATTGGCTACTGTTGCCATGCTTTATTGCTACTTGTTGGATATTTATTATTGGATATTGACCATATAATTTCCATTGGCTACAAGATGATGTTGCTGGAAGAAATGTTACTTCAGGGAAGGAGAATGGATTAAATCAAAGTACAGATAAAGCCAATACATCCTTTTCATCCACCACCACCTCCCTTGACACAGATAATAATAAGTTCACGTCAAGGTATTTATTTGTGTCTGTTCAGGTTGGCTTTAAGTAAATATACTAATATTGTTAAACTAGGAACATGTTTTTATTTCTTGATGCTCAATTTGAAGAAGACATATATCAAGTTTTATAGTGCTTTGGATTTATGCCTTAATTGTGCTGACGTTCGGACTTCAGTGCCATCAGAGGCTGCTGCTAAGTCAGGTTGTTTTTTCTTGTTATAGTTTCCAGTGCTTCATTGCGTCTTATGTTGTCTTAACATCCAAGCAACATGATCTGCTTGATGGTTTATGTGAGTTGTCATTGGTATGTTATTGGGGGAACATCCTGAGATACCGTTGTTTACTTCATATGTTTACTTCTAGATAATATTGGTAGTCAAAAGGTCACATCCTGGCTTTTGGTGGTTATATTTTGACTACATGTTGTTGAAGTACAACTTAGGAAATAGCAACTAGATTGAGATCAGTAATTTCATTTTGCTTAAGAATGAGCCTTTTTTTTTTGGGTTGGGAAGGAGGAAAATTTATGTGTTAAAGCTTTTTATGTAGCAACTGGATCAAGTTTATGCTGATGAACACATAACCATTAAACGAGGCAACCTTTTTTGTTCTCTGTTTAAGAACTCATGGGTGGATGATAATAGCAGATCACATTCATTTGGAGAGGATGAACTTTGATGCCACCATAAGATTGGTACTCTTCAATTTTGGTGTCAAGGGATTGAGTCATTTTTATAGTCTCTTTGCTTACCGGGATAACATTTCATGTATCAACTTTCTGCAGTATGCAGTATGCACATCAGTGGAAACTTGTCCAGTGGGTTGCCTTCTTTTTGAACCATGTTCATGTGAACCAAAAAAGAACAAACCAGAGAAAGCACACACACACATCATTTATTCCTAAATTTCATGAATCGTCAGTAGCAACTATTTCTAAGACTAATGCATCTTTTACCTTATGAAGCTCAACTATCGTATTCCAGTTGATAATGAAGCACAAACTCAGCTTCTAGATATAATTGTTGGTTAGTCTATAGTTGATGTCTAGATATAATTGTTGGTTAGACTATTGTATTCCAGCATTTATTTTTATCTGATTTAACACTAGTATAATATATATATTCTGATGCTGTCTATTATGATTTGTTTTCTCTAAGTGTGAGATGTCTTTCTATTACTGCCTAGTTTATTGACCTAGCTATAGTTTGTAATAATTGCATCTGATGTTGCCAATGGTCCCAGCAAAACAGATCATCCATTATCATCTCAGGGGTCCCATGTCTCTGGCGCTAGTGGCATTGCCCCATGGGAAGAAAATTCTGGTGCTGTAACTACTAAGAGTGGGACTTCAGGGATAAATTCCAGTGATGTAATATATGGATCTGCATCTGGACAATCTGTACTAGGTTCAGACCACAGTGCAGAAAACAGGACAGCAGCACCTGTTTTTGAAGTCTCTACTTCAATCTCAGACCTTAAGCTAGTGACATCTCCTGTTACATGCAGCACTGCTGAGTTGGGAACTACCAAACAAGTAACAGGGATTCAACACTCCCTTATTGAGACAGCCACCCATGAGTCTGCATCTCGAGATATTTCTGGACGGAATTTCTTAAATATCAGCGGAAAAGGTTCTTCTGACATGAGCAATGCCGATACGCATGGAAAGAAGATACAAATCAAACCACAAGGATCCAAAACAAATGAACTCTCAGAAAAATCTGTATCTTCTTTCTCCAGTGTTATAAGCAGCAGACAGTCCTCTACTTACAACAATCGTCCTCATCTAAGTGGTTCACAGAAAGGTAGAACGTAACATTTATTTTGTAGCATCTTTTTCTTTTTGTACTGGGTGATGAATGATCGATTGACTATATCTAATATTGTTGCGGTGCTTTGTTATCATGACCCTCCATTTATTACAGACAGTGGAAGTTTATGAAGTGATAATACCAGGATGGATTATTTCCTTCCCACCCCCCCTTTGAATTAATGCTGACGAATTGATCTGTCAGTTTATCTAAAATATACAGCATGCTTGTTTCTTAGGAGATAAAATAAAGATGACATCTTGTTGTTAACTAATTTCCTAAGCCTGCTTTGACCATGGTTCTTAAATTATTTATTTATATGCTATCAATATTTAGTTTGCTCTGTAGCAATTTTGTTGGCTTCAAGGCAAAATTTTTGATTCAGCATTAAGTTAATGCTTTAATAGGATCTCTCTGTTTTCATGAGCAGGCACCTGTGCATGATAAACTCCCTTGACTCGCTTTTTTTGGTTTGTGATTAGTCCAATTAATTACTTCCATTCTCCTAAATGCCCATTTTTGAATATATATTGAAGTTGCCAAAATATGCAATTTTTTGTTTAAAAAGGTGCTGCAATTCCTGAATTGATCAAATTTCTCTGCTCACTGAGCTTAAAAAATTATCGGTGTTTGAAGATGAATGAGAGACCAATATTTCATGCATCTTTCTGGATCTTTGAGTTATTGCTGTTCAAACAGTATGATTACCCCAGAACATATGACTTTTGCATTTCTTAAAGCTTTCCAACTAAATCTCATTTACTTGAATCTCATGTAACCTCCCAAAATAGAAACTGAAAGATATGGCTGACCATTCTTTGTATCAGTTGTAATACATTGGTTGTCTGCTTGTAACTTTTAGATTTTAACTGTCTTAACGAAGAATATTATACATTGTTTAATTAGCCAAGCTGTTATCTTGAACTTGCATAACAAGTGATACAAACATGTTAACTGGATAAGAGAAATGCTTGTTGTGACTCAGCTCCCAACTTGGGTCGTCAACAGTGGAGGTGACGTGTATCCAAGTGCATTGCAATCCTACAACCCTCTCAGTCCCATGACTTACACCACATTCTTTAAGTTGAGACTTGGTCATGATTTAAGTCATGATGTGCCATACTCACCGGATAGTCTTTGTCTTAGATGTTTGTTGTAACTATACCTGGAGGGGTTTAGCTTATATTGGCATTCTACTTTTTGTAGACTGATACCCGTTATGGTGCTCCCTATCGGAGAAGAGGCCACGGATAAAAGGGTATGTGTACTTTTGATTTTAGCCAAGAATGAGATGATAGATATTAGCTTGAGGAAGATCAAATAAGAAAAAGAAATAATTTGGTGAGTTTTTGACTTAGTGACATTGACCTAAAAAGAGGTCAGTGGTGGGATAGTTGATCCCAAATAGATGGGATTTATGGCTTGTTCTTGTTGATGATAATGATAAGATAACAATTTTTTTCCTCACTATGTTTTTCTTTGTTTCTTGCCTTCTATTCATGTCAGTATTCCGAGTCATGCCTAGAGTTGTCACAAATTGGTACATCATTGCAGCATATGGTGTGATGCCAGGTCTTGAAACCATGGTCCATCAGATTTTTGAGTGCATTGATCTATTTGGATTTTGTAACAATGACAATGAAAGATGCTTAGGGCTCGTTACTATGGTATGTTGAAGGTCAATGTAGCAGCCTTACTCCTACAAAGCAATGTTGTTTCCCTGATTTTAGTCCTGATCATTTAGATCACAAAGAAGCAATCTCACTATGACACTGGCCCATTCTCTACTGATGAAAAAATTGAACCTTAAACTATCTGCAAAAATCAGGTTTTAGATTAGATATAAAACAGAGCCTGCTTCTTGGTCCCAAAGTTCTTCTTTATGTACATATCAAGTAAATCATGTTATAATTGGTTAGATTAAGATGGCTTGGGTAAATTGGTTGTGCAATACATAAATGATAAGCATTCTATTATAATACACATGAAATTTGTACTGATATTTGGACTTTGTAAGGGGGAAATCAAGCTTTTGTTATGGTGGATTTATGTTCAGTATGACAGATACAGCCGTCGGTGAAACTCACCCAATTTTTTAAATCCAATGTATGCCTGAACTCTAAATACAAGATAGATAAACAATAAGTTCATTGAACTTGACCTGAAGTGACTTGATTCATGACTTAGCTCTTGTACCCTTAAAGAAAGAAGATACCTGCTATTTTAGGTTTTATTTCTGGAGGGACTAAGTTGAGAACATCTCATGTAATGAGAAAAAAAGATTAGACATGAATATATCTTGTAAGTGCCTGTTTTGTGGGAATAATCCACTATAATATGGTCCCATCAGGTATGATTTGATTTTAGTAAAGTAGTGATAACAATATATCTAATGCCTCCCTGGATTTTGTTTGAATTTTTTATCACAGTGCTTTGTTCATTCCAAGCAGGCTGTAGTGAGAAAATAATCCCCAAATCATTCTAGTGTTGTGTCAAATCAGCAGCCCTATCTTTGAAATTGACTAAAATGTTTTAGTTTTATAAAGAACTCAAGCTGGATGTCACTTGATCTGTATGCAATTTTGGCCCAATTAACATCTCAAATCCATTCTCTCTATCATCCCATATACCTTGTTGCTAGAGTGTATCAATTTATTTGTAGATGTGATAAGATGCAAGTTTGCTAATTATGTAGATGGGAAATCATCTAAAACAGGGAAAGCTGTGGAAGTTTGCTAATTATTTGAGGTTGGCTTCCATTACTCTTATCTCTCTGTTTCAGAGTATATTATACTTTAACGCAAGGTTTGGTATTGTAGCATAACCTTGTGTTGGAAACTTGCTGGCTTATAGTGCATACTGCATAGACTTTTAGTCCAGTGGTGCATTTGGATGCTCTTGCAGTTGACACACATTGTGTCAAATATCAGTGCTGCAATAGCATGTATGAGCAATCTTTTGTTGTATGTTGACCTTGTTCTCAGTGCAATTCCTATAGGTAGTCCACAAATGTTTGGTAATTTTTAGTAGTTGATCTCCTAAAATCAATTCTTATATGTAATTACGTCAACCGTGTACAGTTTATCTTGAGTGTTGAAATTACATGTATTTAAGTTATTGATTATTCATTTTTCCACTCTTTGATAAGTTTGCTATACTTAATAGTTGACTAAGTAGTACTTTTTCTTATTCAGCACCTGTGCCTAATAAAGAGTGGAAACCAAAATCAGTACAAGTGAATCCTGCCCAAGCATCTGAAATGACTGACACTTCTGATATATTAGTGATGGCTGAAGCTGTTTCTCAATCGTTACCAGCATCATGTTCTGTGACCTCAGAGGAAACTACCATGAAGTTAGAAAAGAAGCTAGACGAACTGAAGTTATCTGACAGACAACATGTCATAATTCCAAACCATCTTCAAGTCCCAGAGTCTGAAAGACATGGGTTGAGTTTTGGAAGCTTTGATGAAAATTTTGAGTTGAATATGGTTTTTGCTAATGGCCCTACTAGAGACAAGATTGATACACCACCTTCTGAGTCATCTCAGGAGGTTAAAGAGCCTTATGAGCAGCCTTCTTTAAGGTCTCAGGCGCATTAGTTGCATTGTTGTTTGACAATTTCATTTACATGTGCTTTACTTATTGGTTATTTTAGATCAGGGTATCATGATTCATATTTACATAATGAACTCATTTTGTATTTGATGAGATGAAATAACTTCAGTAAAAAAAGGCTAACAAGTTTATTCAATATGGTATAATATGCATGTGCATATTAATGTCTGTTGAGGAAGCTTTGAACTTTTACAACGATCAATTTTGCTCTTGTTTGTGTGGTTGTTTCTTCCTATACCATTGTTTTGGCTATGTGGAAAAAATTGCAAAGTTGTGTGGTAGAATTTTGTCGACTGCTCCTTTTGCTGTAAAATAAAAGATAGGTCTGTAAGTGATAGGCATTGTTACAGTACTTGTATATTAGAAAATAGAAACTTTCACATGTTATTCTTCCAAGAATTTTAGTTTACCCGCTAGTTGATAACTTGATATTTCAGTCACTCGTATTAGTAAAAACTTTTTGTTGTTATGACGCTCATGCATGTTGATGCTTCCTACAATGTTATATTACGAGTTGGTATATCTATCACTGGTATTAATAAAATAACTTTAGGATTTAACTTTGGCAAAGGGCATAGAATGCAAAATGTTATTTGCGTTGTGTACAAGAAATACTAGTAGGCAGTGACCTTTGCAATCATTGTATGTTTTATTTGCTGATCATAGCATAAAACTATATTGTAAAATGTATCTATTATGGCAAAGATGGCGTGGCCGACATGTTAGCGCCACCCGTCGACATGCCGGCTCTTTTTCGGCACCTCAGCTCCACGTGGCTGACCGACTGATTCCACAAGGTCTACATGTCGGTTCCACGTGGACACATCAGCTCCATGCAATTCGACTGGTTCCACGTTGAATTCGCCATGATCTACTCAATGGCTTGATGGTAGGTGACAATTTCACCACATTGCCCTTGTCACCGGTGTGTCACGGCCTTAGCTGGAATTGCATAAGGCATGAGGCACTCTTGTGGCAAAGACGCGAACTTAGCTTGCGTTGCCTAAGTCGCGAGGCACTCTTGTGGCAAAGGCGCGGACTTAGCTTGTGTTGCCTAAGTCGCGCTTCGCCCTTGCGATTTGCGTCTGCAAAGATCAGCCCACTTGCAACCTCTCGCAGGTCCCGAAGGACCTGTAAAAAGAGAAAGTTGATTAGTTCGAAGAACAAGTGACGGACAAGTCCCGACGTCTTGCGAAAAAGGGAAGCTTTACAAGCAATTTAGCGTGCACCTTGCGTGCACAAGAGAAAAGAGGGAGAGGGGGAAAACAAGGACTTTAGAAGGTTGAACGAACAGCTGCAAGGCCACAAACAGCTGCTCACCGGGTGCCGGGCGCGACAACAAGTTCCTATCAAGGTAACGTGCGAACTTGCGAAAGATTGTTCAACGCCCGACACTATACCGAAGCCCCATCCAGCCTTGTGCCACCTGGGTGGTTCCAAGTGGCTGAGATGGCTGACGTTTTGGTGAGCAGAAGCGGACTGCAGGAAATAGCCCGTGGCACACGAAAACGGAGCTGTTTTGGGGCTGTTTTGCTTGGTTCGGTGAGCGGTCGCTTTGTAGTGCTGCAACTTGTTCGAACTTACATTTTTACAAGTAAAATAACTCAAAACTAAGACAAAACATGTTGCCAAGCTGCTGTACATGTAGATAAGAGCGACGAACGGTTCGTTGAACGGAGTTGTTGCGGGTGCGCGACGACCGTTCGTGACAGGTGGGTATGGTGCGTGATTAGTTATCAGATCACGCTTGGATTCTCCCGCCCCCTAAGAGAGGAGGTGTGCATAGCAAATGTCCACGTCACTTCGTGTCGTTGTGCCCAACCTCGATGGCCCACCACGTCGTCATGCTTGGCCCTGTCGGTCCACCGTGCCTGGCCTTGTCGGCCCATCATGTCGTGCCGTTGCTCTCGGCCTTATCAGCTTGTTGCGCTCAGCCTTGTTAGCCCATCGCATTGTGCCGTCGCTCCCGGCCTTATCCGCTTGCCGCGCTCAACCTTGTCGACCCATTGTGCCACAACGCCGACCTTATTGACCCACCGCCCCACTGTGCCTGGCGTTGTCGGCCCGTCATGCCATTGCACTATCATGCCCAACCGCATAGGCCCGCTAGAACCACAACGCCAATCGCTGATGTCAACCTAACCCTACTTTTCGACCTGATTTTGCTACACTCCCTACCTCGGCTCTCTTTCGACACCTTGGCTCCACGTGGCCGATTGATTGATTCCACAGGGCCGACACGTCCACGTAGAGGACACATCAGCTCCACGCAGCCGACTAGCGGACCCTACGTGGCTGACATCAACGAGTCACTTGGTTGACTGCTTGTCACCACCATAGCTTCATACAAACTCCCTATAAGTAAAGCCAAATGGCCGCACCTGATGACTGTCACATGGAAGGAAGTTATGCAATCTTGGGTCCCGCGCGAGCTGACGACAGTTACAACCAAATCCCACGCCCCCAATATGGCACAAACTACACAATAAGCGGGCGTAATGGCTCCAAACCTCCACTATAAAAGAGGGGGTCATAGGTATGTCTCAACACACTCAACAATATAAATCCGACTTATCTGACTAGATAATTGACTTAAGCATCGGAGGGGACTTTGTCGGGAATGCCCCCCACATAGTTTTGTAGGGTTCTGATGTCTGAGTTGGGGAGTTTCGCTTTGGGACTGGCTCGAGGAAGAACAAGGTTAGATCTGATTCAGCTTCCAGCTCGGACAACCAAAAACTGCTCTTAACAGTGTCTAAAGAAGCTTACATATATTTAGAAACTTTTCTACCTCATTTTAATATATACTATAGTCAAGTCAATATTGATTTAAGCTATCTTTCACTAATTTCAATGCTGTATTGGAGGATCTTGTTTCCCTGTTCATCATTTTTTTCTTGTTTTGTTTACTACTACCATTTTGTTATGTTTAGATTGTGGCTTTTTAACGATTTTGGTTCTTTCTGTTTTTTATGGGCAGCATTCATATGGCAACCTCAGCTGGTCAAGAAGCTGAGTTTATGGGTCATCCTCAATCACCTGAGCTGGTGTTAGATAGTTATCCAACCAAAGAAGCAAGTGATTCGGCAAGCATATCTACTGCAGTGGAAAATGACCAATGCAAACAAGAGGCTTCTTTAGCTCCAGATGGCTCTCAGAATCTGGTTGTTCAATCTGCACCATCATATCCATCACTTGGATTGGACACACAAGTGCTCGGAAGCCAATTTGCACCTTTTGAAAGCTCAGAACCTCAGGCTTGTGATACCTCTCGTCTCCCAAACTTTCTGGTACAGTGACACCTTTAGATCTTTATATCCATGTCACTTAAATTATATAATCTGATAGCTGAAGTGATGCAGTGTTTTATATACAAAAGTGTTCTTTATTTCAATTTTATGATATTAGTTAATAGCATGATTGCTACTGAAGCTAATCTGGTGGTGGCCAATAGCCATAAGATATTGAGGATCAGTCATTGCCATTTGTCTATCATTCAAACTTTTGCCTTCAGCTGTACACTTGATACATAATCTTGATTGCATCAATGAGCTCATTGCTTGTCACGGATTGCCTCCCCTACTTCCCTGTAACTATCAGGACACAAACATCCTTCATGCCTCTATTTGTGTGTCTCCTATGCTCCTAGCCACCTTCACAACTGCTTTAGCTGGTAGCGATCAAGTGTTTCTCAACGACCCTTGTACAGCTTGCAATTTCTGCACACACATCCCACATGGTAATTGTCAGCCACATGAGCATTCACAAGTCACAACTACCTTGCTTTTCTGCCTTGTACCATCCTTGACGTGGCAATAGGTCCCTCCTACCACTATGGAGTTCCAGCAGGATCTTATAATACTGTTCAGATGGGGAAAAGGGCCATGAACCCCTATTTCAACTAGGAATGGTGCATAAGAAGGGGGATTATGCTGCCACTTTTTGTGAGGCCAGGTGATGAGGTAACAGATCATAGTTGGGTATATGGTGCTAAGGAGATAGGGTATCAATTTACTCTTTTTTCTAAGAGTCTAGGTAAGGTTAAGATATAGAGTAGTTTAAATAAGAGGTCTTTAAAGCTGTAAGAACTTGTCTCGTTTTCATAATTTTTTTAAAATTTTCTGTAATCCTGCAAGAAAATTATTGTAGTAATCTGTCTCTTGAGGAGTCTTCTGCTTCCCCTTGGATCCAGTGGTGATGCTCGAACATTATTTGGTATGTGAATGAGATTGATCGGCAAGCATTTGTCAGAGTTCTTCTATGCTGATGCACACCATGAGGGGTTCACCCTTTTAGACGTCATGAACTCATGATTAAGTTGATAAAGCTATAAGAAGACCTCAACAATTTGGGAGCTAGTGGAGAAGTGTGAAGAGGAAGATAATTGCAAACCATAATCACACTGTCTGAACTCCCTTGTTTCAAAATTTCTCTATTTTTTATTTTTCAGATTGGCACTAGAAAACGATCTGCTTCATCTTTTCTCATTTCCTGTTGGTATATTGATCCTGTTATACAGGTTCAGCAATCCTATGACCCCTCCACAAGCTACTACACACCATTCTATCAACCTATTGCTGATGCTGATGGTCGCATCTCTCCACTTCTTGCATCCAGTGCCTCCTCTAGGTACAATGGGAACACTCAAGTCCTACCTGCTCGGACTGTCCAGGCTTCTCAAGAGGTTTGTGTTTGACTTTCTGCTTATATACTTTTTTTATTTTGAAATATTGGGAGATATCCTTTTGAATTATGTCATACTAATTACCACATTACGGTCCATCTTTTGGTATTGCTTTTGGAAAACATATGCTCTGCTATTTGCCCTCTTCATAATAGTAGAGGTTTAAATGTTCCTAGCTCTTGAATTTTGTGGTTGAATTCTAGGATTCATTATGACACCTTTTTTTCCTGGTCTTGACAATTTACTTATTATTTATAATCTTGTATTAAAATCCCCAAATAGTTGGGATTTTACGACCTTGTTGTATTAATATTATCTTCTTGTTCAGATTCTCAACATCATGATCTTAGTATATTCTGATGCTCTTACACTTTTTCCCATCCAGAATACCAACTCCGTTGTGCTACCTATGGTTGGGTCAACTCCTCTAGCAACTCAAGCTGCAGCTCCTATGCAAGGTTCTGTTGCTATTCCTCAACAGCCAGTTCCTATCTTCCGACAACCTCCTGGTTTACATATATCTCACTATCCTCCGAACTATATTCAATACAGCCAATATTTCTCACCATTTTATGTTCCTCCTCCTACCCTTCACCATTTTTTGAGTGGTGCTGCATTCCCTCAGCAACCTCCTACTGGCAACATATATCCAACTCCTGGAGCTGCAAGTCCTGTGGCTGCTGTCAAGTACACCCTTCCCCAGTACAAGCCTGGTGCTAATACTGGCAATTCAACAATTGTTGGATTGCAATCTGTATATGGAACGTATAATGCAACTCCAGCTGGCTATGCTTCTGGTCCTGCTGCTAGCAGTGGAAACTCAACTTCCAATGAAGATCTTGGGTCTTCCCAATTTAAGGAGAACAATGTTTATATTCCTGGGCAGCAGGTATTTCCTGTTTTTATTATACAGGTTTTGTGTGTGATGTTTAGTTCTTGCTTAGTTACTTTATTCTAATCTATAAATCCATAGTTCTGCTGTTACTTAGATGTGTAAATTGTTGATTTAGAATTAGCTTAACGGTACCACAAATCGTTTCTGAAAAAGCTGTCTTCTAGAATCTTAATTGTATAACTTTCAAATGTTTTCACTGTTTGAGCTCCTAAACTCATTATTCAGTGATGATTTTTTGCTACTTCACCTGAATTACTCAAACAGCTACGGAGTTATATTTTTGTATAGTTTGCAAATGTGGTAGGACTCAGTTCTCCTTTTGCTTTTCTCAGTGCCTATGTAATTGTATGTTGCATAAATAGCTTAGGAAGCTGTTGTTAGTTGAGCCATTGCAGATGTTGAGCTGACTGAATCAGTTTGTAATCTTGATAGTTGATCCCTTTCAATGTTTAGCATGCAGGATAGAGTGAACTGGAAATCATTTTACTCTTTTTTATAAATGATTGCTTTGGAAGTGTTAGGATTTGCATTGAGCTGAGCATAAGCAAATTTTTTGCTGCAGTTTTTACCTTTTAGAAGCATAATTTTTTAAGGAGATGCACTTGATTTGATCTGAATAAGGTATGAGGTGAGAACATTTTTTAAGTCCAAGATCTGAACTTTTCTCAAGTCCTATATGTGAATTTATTGAAGTCAAACTAGAAACTATTGATCATGGAATAAGGAGAATGAATTCACAAAGCATCTGTTCTCTGAAGCATCAGAAGCAAGTGTAAGATAAGCTTACAAGTTGTGACATGACTATATTCCAAGAAATTCTGAGCACTGGGATTGTACATGATGTTCTTATGGAATGACTTATAAAGGTAGGGACTTGGATAGGTCAATCTTGTTCAGGCAAGATTTATCAGTTTATTTCATTAAGATTATGAATTCAAGTACTAGTGGATACAAGCCAGAAAGGGGATAGAAAGAAGGAAATTGCAGAAGGGAGAGTGTGGGCCTTACATTATATAACCGAAAGCATCTTGGAATAATTGAATATATATGGTGTATGCTTCTTGAATGTGTTCTAAGCTGATTCCTTGAAAGATAATATATTGTATATATTTCAAACAGTTAGAGAGCGAACTCTAGTGACAGTAAGATTTTTCTTTTTGATCTGGGGGACCTTGGTTCAAGTCGTATAGACAACCTATCTGTTTGCAAGGATAAAACCTCTCCTTTTGAACATATGTTGGCAAGAGTCTCGTTCACTGCATTACCTTTTCTTTATTTCTAAAAGTTGTCATTTTTGAAGAATATTTTTTGTCAGATGCTTATCTTGCATGGCTACTTCTTCTCTAGGAAGTAAAATCCTGTCAGCTTTAAGTTTATACATTTTATCAAGTTATATTAATTGTACCCGATATCCTTTGATCTGGGTTCCTTGAATAATCATGACCAACTATCTGGATGGTTTGATCATTAGCTTCTATTTACCTGTATAGACTTGTTTCAATGTCTTATTGTTATCAAACCCAAAATAAAAAGAGCCATCCCTGATGACAAGTTGGTTATAATGCTTGCTTCAAAATTAGACTGGTTCCAACCAGGAAGATGCCTGGTTTTGGTTAATCCTTTTTTTTTTTTGGTTTTTCTGTTGGTGCTATAGGTGTTAGGTGCTCTGTTGGTGCTATATCCTATAGCTGCCTAAGTTGACCCTCCTGGGACTTGCATTGGTAATAGCCTCCTGAAGTTGGTGACCTGGTCACGTTTTTTCTTCTTTTGCTGTACCTTTTCCGTGAGATCTTGCCATAAGTAACATGATAAAAAAGTGTTTTCTAGTTTCACAATGTGCTTAGTTCACAAGTTTCCTGTATAACTTTGTTGGTGTTCCAAACAAAAATATGTTGATTTTCTTGGAACCTGTGAGATGATAGCCTACTAGGGAGTTACTACAAAATAACTAACGTGGAATTTAGCCTGAGTTTTGCAAAGCTGTGCGTTACTTATTGCCCATATGTTGGATGTATTTACTGGTTAGCTTGTGGTATTGATACGAGGAAAACCTGCTGCACCAGTAAATAATACTTTATACGAGTCTTTTGCATTGACCTGTTGGCTCTTTTTTGAAATCGACAATATTGAAACTTAAGATTCTCCATGCTTTGTTATGCCTTTGCTTATATTGCTTTTTTCTTGAAATTATAGAGCTTTTTTGTAATAATGTGCATTCTCATTTATAATCCATGTGCATCAGTTAGCCTTGGTTGTATCTGAAACTCTGTTTTCCAAGCAGAGCGAAGGTTCAGCTGTCTGGATTCCGGCCCCTGGACGGGATATTTCTGCTCTTCAGGCTAGCTCCTTCTACAACATTCCTTCTCAGGGACAACATATGACTTTTGCACCCACACAAGCTGGCCATGGTGCCTTCAGCGGAGTCTACCCTCCGACGCCAACTGTCTCAGCTCCTGTTCATCCATTGCTCCAGCAGTCCCAGACTGTCGCTGGAGCTGTCGAAATGTTGGGGCCCTCTGGTGGTGTTTATCAACAGCCACAACGTGCACAGATGAATTGGACCAATAACTATTGAAGGAAACCAAACCTAAGTTATGGCAGCCGCAGCTCAGTGATCAAGGATACTTGGGGTTCCGATCAGAAGATGTTTCGAATGTGGCGTAGAGTTGCCTGATCGGAAAGACTGGATATATATCTATATCTAAAAGACGGCCGTCTTGAATGAGAAGGTTTCAGAATTTGGAATCGAGAGACTTCAATAGTTCAAGCTGATGTTGACCATTTTCATGTCAATTGTCTAGTCCGCTCAAATTCCACGGGTTGTCTGCTGCTCATTCTTTGTCATTTGCTTGTTTCTTTTCGATGGATGAAAATTTGACATCCATTTGCGCCGCCGCCACCACCACCACCACTACTGATGAGGTGATAGAAAGACCTTAGAAGGTAAGAATTTACCCTAGTGGGTTGTCATTTCTCCACTGCCTTTGTCTGTAAAGTAAAAATTGATACTGAGAAACTGTAGCACAACAGTTGTATTTGGTGTAATCGAGATAGCAGCCGCACATCCTCTTTGTTACAGTCGTGTTCTCCTTTCAGCTCACCAGTGTTTGGGAGAAACTAAAGATGGATTCATGCGGGCTCATATCCTCGTCTTTGTAATTCAATAGAATATGAGACATGCCACAATTCCAGGTTTGTTTCTGGCAAAGCATCAACCAAGTGTTCTTATTCTTTTTCTGGTAATATGATCATTATTTTTTATTCTTTTTC